>NC_048900.1:28405969-28695329 GCF_011077185.1 Oxyura jamaicensis | reverse complement strand
CCCCCCCCTCGGCCCCCCTCCGGTCCCATCCCGGTGGCGGCGGGGCCCGCGCTGCCCCCTCCCGGCCGGTGCCGGCCCGGGGCCCGTCGGGGACTGAGGAGGAGGAGGAGGAAGGACGGGGGGCCCCAGGGAAAGCCGGCGGCACGGTGCTGGCTGCTGGCAACCCAGCTCTGCCGGGGAGACAGTGGTCTGTCCTCATCCTCATCTTCATCCTCACCCTCACCCTCATCATCCTCATCTTCACCCTCATCATCCTCATCCCCATCCTCATCCTCACCCTCATCATCCTCATCCTCATCCTCAGCGCATCACACCAGGGGTACGGACGGACATCGGTGCCAGGTGTAGGCTCACCCTGCCACGGAAACGTTGATGTCGATTCTGGGGAACGGCAAACCCTGCACCTCAGCACGTGGCTGTGCCGATCTGAGAAATATCTTCCTTTGGCTTTTGGGACTGATTTCCTGAACGTAAGCACAAAAAAAAACCTTCTTACACCAAGTTTTAGGGACCTGGCCGAGGGCTTCTCGACACGCTCTCTAAAAACGCTCCGTGGCCACCGGTGTGGGTGACGCTGGCTGGTGTTCACCGAGCGAAGACACGGATTTTTACCTGCCCGGCCCATCTTTTTTTTTTTTTTTTTTTTTTTTTTTTTTACCCATGTAATAAAATATGACACTAGAGGGCGGCCTGTTAATGTAATTCAATAATGAAGCTGCGGTGGCTGCAGGTGGAGACGCGGCTCCGATGCTTTGCCGTCCTGGGCACGGCACCTGATTCCCCTGAGACAACCCCGGAGGGGACGCAGAGGGTCACACCAGAGGCCCAAGTAACAAATATCCCAAGACATGGGATTTTCCAGCAGACCCACGCGATCTGTGTTGTGTCACCAGCAGTCCCGCTTCAGCAGAGCTCGGAGGAGGAGGTGGCAGGATCCATCCCCTGCTCCCCGACCCCAAACCCTCACCCTGCCCCAAGCCATTTTGGACACCTTTCCAGCTAAATGCCAACCCCGCAGCTGCAGCTTCAGGACTCAGCACCACCGTTCAGCGATTACTGTCCCCTCTGGTGGCTCCTTCTCAGTCTCTGCGCAGCCTTCCCGTGACCAGGGAGGTCTCTCGCAGTTGCAGAGCCCAGTCTCCTTGTGTCAAACGAGGCTAATAGCCGCATGCAATTTAATAAATTAAAGACTGCAAAGATTTTTGGAACGCCGGACCGAGCGCGCAGCAGAAACACCAGGTATTACCAAAGTACACAGTGATGTCATTATTAATATCTACACTCTGTCCTGCCTGGAAGCAAGGATCTCCTTCTGGTGTGCTATTGGCAGCAGAACCTTTTTCCCCCCAAAAATTAAAATCTATGTCTCAAACGTGAGCCAGCAGGTAAAAGGGACGCGGTGAGACAGGCGGAGGGGAGACGGAGGACACAGCTCCCAGTACCACGAGCTGGGCCCCGTGATGTTGTTGCACAAGGAATCCTTCAAGGCATCCTTGCAGCTTGCTCTGCGATAAGCTTCGAGAGGCTTTCGGTGCCGTGAGACTATCAAAGGCAATTCAGCGTGCTCACCGTGAAACAAGAGAGGGTTTTACGCTCAACTTCAGTGAGACTTTCCTATTGTCTGGAGAAGAAATTGGCCTGAACTTACAGATGGGAAGAACTTAAATTAGTGGCCGCTTTCCTGCAAACTGATGTTCCTTAGCATTTAGCAATAACATGTCCTCAGTTTTTGCTAAATTGCAAACGAGCAATTAATTTTTCAGCACTTGTGCAGAATACTTTAAAAATGGAAACATGAAAGTCTTCTATTAAAATGAAGTTGATAGTATGCACCTGCCACTAATGTACTGTACACTGTGTCTTCCACTCATTATAGTGATGATTTGGGTTGAGATCAAGAGTCATATAGTGAAAATCACTTCAACACGTGCCTGTTCATATGCATAAACTCCTGTGTACCAGATGGCAAAATATAATGACATCTTAAACAGCTAATTGCATAAACCTTGTAATGCAGATAATTGCCGAACCAAAGTATGAGTTAATAATTTCCCACTGTATTGCCTGGCTTGACACTAATTCTAAAGGAAAGTTGTGACAATCCTAACGCACTAAAGTTCACCAAGCGGTAATTAAAACTAGCACTTAAAATCATTCGACTTTCAAACCCTTAATTACAATTCAGTGGAATCACTTTGTAGAAATCTAACATTTATAGATAGTTACATGATAGCTGATATTTCATCATCGGCCCTTTCATGGCGTTCTCCTGAGGCGTGCTCCAGGAACTCGCAGCTCTCCCTGGAAGTGATGATTTCCGTGCCAGCGGTCACTGGGAAGCACGTGGAGAGCGGTGGCCGGGACGCCCTGCTACAGCCTTGTCATTTTTGTCACAGCTTACGCTTCAGGCAGCGTGGCAAGGAGTCGTTTTTAATCACCTGATGACGGATAAATGTCAATAACCAGGGAGCCACTGCGGTGACGCGTGTTGGTTTTCAGGGAGAGGGTGTAAGAAATAAATTGTTTGGGCTGGGTTCGTAACCCACGTCCTGACCTCGCAGGCAGGCCTCCAACGCACCATCGGCTGTCACCCTGGATTGGAAAAGCCGCCCCAGGATCGAAACGATAAAGAACGGAGATATAATTAATGACGGTAAATACAGTTTTAGGAGAAATAAGGCTTATCAGGCAAACCCAATTTCTTTCTTTGATGAGGCACATCAAATAATACGACGAAGGTAAAGACTGAATGATAAAGGTCAATGAAGAGATGTGATATTCGTTTTTTTTTTTTTTTTTTTTTTTTTTTTTTTATGGAGATTAGAATTAACACCGTGTGATATTCTGATCAAAAAACATCAGAAACAGCAACAGAGCATGCACTAATTAGATTAGGAACTGGCTAACAGCCTGTTAAAAAGTAGCTATGAATCAGGAAGCGGTATCAAATGGGAGAGTTTTACCAGGATCAGCATCAGGTCAGAAGCTAGTTAATGTTTTCTTCAACGATCTGGATGTAAACACTGCAAATTCACAGCTGATAAATTTGAGGATGATAGGAACATCGGTGGAGTGACAGACAATGATGAGAATGACACTCCAAGCGATCGCGGCTGCTTGATGAGCTGAGCCCATTCAAACACAATTGGTTTTAATACAGACAATATAAGATGAGGCAGTTTCTGGTGCTCGCAGTTTTAAAAGACTGCTGGAAAACTGGAGAGGGTGCAGAAAAGAGCCACAGAGAGGATTTCAGGGCTGAAGGAAGTGCTTAATGGTGAAAGACTTAAAGCACTCAATCTGCCTAGCTTACTGGAAAGAAGACTGAGACGTGACCTGAGTATAATGTGTAAGTATTTAAGTATCTATGAGATCTCTCTGGAACTATCTGCTAGATACTGATGACATTTTTAATCTTTCAGAGAAAAATGGGTATCTGCAAGTCAGTCGAGCAAATTCAAGTGAGAGCTGAGGTGTCTGCTTTTACCAGCACCAGTGGCTGAAGGCTGACTTTCAAGGGACGAGGTAGGCACTGCCTTTTTGCGGTGTTTTCAAAGCAAGACCAGAAGACCTGCTGTAACCAAACCCAGGGTAATGCATTTAATGCAGGGGCAACAGCACACGGTGATTTGTAGCATATCAAGGGGCTTTCTCTAGCCTTCAAAGCTGTGAGTCTATACACATCAGCAGAAACGTCTCGTAAGCATTTCAGAGCAGGAACGTACACCTGTGCGGAGGAATAATCAAGTAATAACAAGCCTAACACATTTCACGGGCTCTGCAGACCCACGCCAGGTGTGCAGATATCACACGTTTATAAATCTCTGGTAGCAGATCTCAAAAGATAGAGGCTGAGTTTCTGTGCCGATGTGGCAGATCTGCCACCCCTCGCCTGCCTCCTGGCAAGAAGTGGGTCCCTCGGGGGCTTGTGCCTCTGCTCCTGGGGAAGGAGAAGTGGTGACCCCAGCTCAGGGAATCTTGCACCTGGATTTCTGTTTTACGGACACTAAATAAGACAGCCAAGGATCGGAGCAGGCCACAGACAGAAGACTAGACTGAAAGTTGACCCCAAACCTCTTTTTTTTTCTGAAGCATTTCTGCCTCAGCAATGCATTCCCCTGAGGAACGCCGCCAGCCCTGCTGCTGGCCCAGGTTCTCGCCTCTGTGACCCCACATACCCACCACGGCCGTTCCCAGACACGTGCACTACCTGTCCTTTGCATCCCACCAGCACCTTCCCCTCTCCCCCCTCTGAAAAGTTCAACAACTGCCAAAACTACGAGCAAACACAAGGCGTTTGGAGACTTTACAACACCACCACACGGCGCCTCCGGTCTCAGCTCAGCGTATTGCAGAAGGAAGAGAAGCAGAGGCCTCGTCCAATTTCCTTCAGCTGTGAGCACAGCTCGGCCCAGCCCCAGGGCCATGACAAAAGCCGGGAGCTAAATGCTACAAAACCAAAGATTCTGTGCAGGAGCTCAGAGTGAAGGTTCAGCACAATCATTTCTGCCCTTAAACATATTTGCTAGCCCATGAAAAATAACTACCAGATGTCTGCTGTTATTCCTAATTATACAGATGGAGGTGACCAGATCTGATATTAACTATTCTCATGCTTGGGTTTCCCCTGCCGCCCCCCGTGGGCTTTCCAGCCACCCCTGCTGCGGATCAGCAGCCGCCTTTGTCTGTGGCAGCGGCACCGGCAGCCGCAGCTGGCGAGGATCAGGGTTTTCCCTGGAGAGGGATGCTCCAGGGAAGATGCCATTCCTGCTGGTTATAACATTTGTAGTCTCTGCTGAGCACCCTCCATAAAATTACAGCACAGGTGACTGAGGCAAGCTTTACAAAGTAGAGCCAGTGGAGGTGACAATCTGTCTGTGATACCTGAGGAGATGGCACCTTTTTGTGTATCCATCTCACTATTTTTGAGGTAGTCTCTTAACCTTCTAGCTAGCTGGGGTTTAGAGCTCAGGGTCTGGCCTTCCCTCACTCTCTCCACCAAATTCGAGGTAAATGTGCCTCCAGGTAGTCCCAGAGCTCTGCTCCTTAGGGCAAGTTCAGCGCAAGCCTCTATGAAATGCCCCCGTTTTTTTCATCAGCCATGTGTAAGTGAAGAGTATCTTTGGCAGTATCCAGTCTATGTATATGCACCACAGCCACAACTTGTCCATACAAGAGGTAGCAGTAACTCAATTACAAACCAAATTTAAAAAATAAAATACACTGAGCGGCATTATTCAGATACCAAAAGTTTGGAGGACACTGAAATGTCAGCGATAGCAAAGCCTGGACCTCTAGATAGTCTCAGGGACTTAGGCAGAGATCGATCCAGTGGCTGCTGACCTGCCTCCTGAGCTTGCAGTGATGCTGGCAATTAACTCTAAGCAGAAAATTGTCGCACTGATTGACTCAGCAGCTTAAATTGAAACACAAGCTGAAATGATTTGCTGGGAGGGACGTAATCTGAGGAATTCCTTTATCGTTAAAACAACTCGTAGAACCAGGAGGAGGTGGCATGACATGAAGGAGACTTATTTCTCAGTCTGTGAATATAAATTGGTCTTCCTCTGGTCTTTCAATAGAAAGCGGTCTGATGGGCACAGGTTGTCTTCCAGAAGTGGAACTCTAGAAAAAAAGACAGAATAGATTGTCACACCTCTTCACTTCTGTTTGCCACATGATTTTCTGCTTAACATTTTTAGATACCCACTGTATCGATGTAGAGTAAAAACAATTTCTGATAATAGATTTTATCAAAGCAGATTTAAGAAACAGTACTAAAACCTCACATGCATTCTGACTCTTAACAATAAATACTACTTAAGGTGAATCTATCTGCAGTGCTTCCTTTCTAACCAGCACTCAGTAACATTCAAGTAGTGCCAATGCAATGAATATTCACTAAATAAGAACATAACTGAAAGTATCCTACCTGGTTGTGGCTGGCTGGTACTTTCCAGAGGAGTCATCTTCTCATCTTCTCCCCTCTTTTCTTCAGGGGGTTTTCAGGAAAGAGCCACCCACCACGTTTTAGCTTCTCCTAAAACTGAATGCCCGTCTTTGCTACGCATCGTGCACGTCCAGATATCCCAAAACATTGGAGGCAGGTGGAAAGATGTGTTGGTAGGTAGATGATAAGCTTTGTGAAAAAGGTGCCCCCCCAGATCATGTTTTCTGATGTCGTTAGATCATTTGCTCTGTGCCTGGTACAATAGCCTTATAAAATGTTGTATCATCCGGGAAGTGGAACCAGCTCCCAGAACTGGTGAAAGTAACTGAAGATCTGTCACTTTTCCAGATGAACATCTGGCAACTGATTGTATTTACTTTGATTTCCAAGACCCTAAGGCACTTAGAGATCAGAAAATAGTTCAGTCTATTCCAAAAAGAAACGCACCTCTCTTCTTAGCATCAGTTCTCAAACCATTCTTTTGCACACTTCTATCTCCGCGTGTAATTACTTGCAGGTGTCAGCTGGAACACGAGGCCTTTTGTCTTTTGTCGAGTGCTTTGGCCAGCGTGGACCCAACAAGCTTGGCTTACCAGGATTAATAGTTGGCTGTTGGTATAAATGACCACTGGAAAAGGATGTCTTATGAGATAAGAGCTTTCATTGTCAATCTTATGGATTGCTTTGCCTCAGGATGCTCTAGAGCCGTGTTGCTGGAGCAATTTGGACCTGGGTCTGAAGCCAGTGAGACCTACACAGACACACAGGGCTCTGCAAGAACTTGCAGGTGGCTGAATTCCACGATGGGCACCAGAACAAGGGATGGAAACCTCTGATCACGATCACAATTACACCTGATTTATACACGTTATTTACTCATCATCCACTCCATATCCCACCAATTTAGGTTGCTTGTACGGGCTCTTATCACTGCCCTAAACCCCTCCAGCAATGATTGCTGTCTGCTCTGTTAACTGATGATTTCATTGCTCATTACACCTATTTATGTGTAACTGTCAGCAAAGGTTTTGTTTCAGCTAAGGGCGAGGACAGTGCTCTCCAAATCACGACGGGATTTTGAACTAGGCAGTGGCTTCGGGGGGAAAAAAATGAAGATTGCCTGCAGAACGAGAAGAAACTCCTCAGAGATTTTTGCTGCCCAGCAGACTTGCTGCTGGAGGCTTGTCAGGTAGCAGGAAAGCTTTCTCAGGGAGATTCTGCAAGGCTTTGACATTTATAGGGTGGCTGTCAGTGTCGCATAACCTCAGGAGCATCATTACCATTGACCTATTGCGGAGCTGCCACTATTTCATGTCCCGTATTCTTCAGCAGAGCAATACTTAGCAGTGCTTTCTTAACTCATGTCTTGTCAGTGAGACCTTTCTGCTGTGTCCCTCATTTCTATTTAGAATATAGAGTAATAGTAAAATAAAGAAACAAAATTCTTAGAATTCTTAGGAGGTAGGGTAAAGATCTTAGCCCTTTATAGCTTCCTTATTTCTCCCGAGCCAAAGACATTGCTTAGCACTTATTTATGCAGCTGCAGTGGTCAGTGTTTCCAGAAGCGAGGAGCTGCAAGTTGCGACTGCTTTTGCTCTGGTGGAAGCTCAATTTTGAGAGGGTATTGGGGTATCTGGGGTTCCCAGAAGCTGTCCCCTTTCAGTTGCATCAAGCTGAGGCTCTAAAAATTAAAGAACTCAGGTATGAGCCATTTCTGAAAACTCAGGCCAGCTTAATTTCTAAAAGCTAGTTTTTGTTAACCGTTTAGATCAATTAGTAGACTCTACTGCTGTTTTTGTTTCTTTTTTTTTTTACCTCCATTATGTGCAAATTTCTTTAAATTATTTATCCACAACATTCTTTAAGGTTTTTCTCCATAGATTATTTTATTTTGGCAACTGAAGCAATCTCTGTGCAGTCGCGCACTACTTTACACAACTCCCGTTGGGGCTATTCACATATCCCCACGTGTGTGGCTCCCGCTAATGCTCATCCATGGGACTTAACATACGAGCGTGGACATGAGAATGACCCCTTGCTGGGCACTTTAGTAGATTTTATTTTTTTTTAAAGTTGATTCAGGCCATGGCAACCATTGTGGTTATTGGAAATCACTGCAATAGTGACTCCAGTAGTGACTCTCAGGACCTAATTCCCAAACACAACCTCCCTTTCCTTCTCACTCTTTCAAATGGAGCTGCTTGGTGCATTTGGAATGCTCAAGGTAAAAAGTTCACAGATAAAAAACAGGAATCCAAGGTTATGGAATAAAGTGTTTTTATTCTGCATATTGTCTTCCATTTGCCATACAACTGTATACAGTTAAGCCTCTCCACTGAAGAAAGAATAGTGTTTTTTTGTTGTTGTTTTGTTTTTTCTTTTAATTTGTGTACCTGTTTTCTGCATCTTCAGTGGTTCTCATTACTGCGGACTCCCCTCTATGCCAGTATTTACACGTGTATAAGTTAAGTGATGACAGAACACTTTCCATCAAGAAGTTGAAATCTTCAATATGTTTTGTAAAACCGATGCATCTTGTACCATCTGTAATCCCCCTCCGCTGCAATTCAGGGACATGCAGACGTTGAATCATCATTATTTGTTAGCCATATGAAAATAATTACTCTGATTTCAGAGTAATTAGGAACGAACATGTGCCCATATCAGAAAGAGGAAATGACCAAATCAAGATGTGGTCTGCCAGCCTCTCCAGCCAGGAGGTTTTCCACCTTTAAGCCACACTTAAATATTTTGGAGGCTTTTTGTTTGTGTTTTATATGTATGATCCTTGGAGATGATTGCTGAGTTATAATTCTGGGTGCACTAGGGACCAACAAAATAAAGTAAAGCCAAACATAGGCAGGAAGCACTGTGTTTCGATACCCAGCCACTCAGGAATGAATTTACTTATTTTAAGTCTTCGCTTTCTACCTCATTCTATGATTTCAGGCTTGCTTTAATGGTTCAGTAGAAGTATGAACATGCCAATAGCAGAGTATTGTGATACGACATCTAATTTTCGGAAGATCTTGCCCCCATCCCAGCAGCCACCCTCAAATCATGGCAAAAGTCTGCTGAATTTGGTCCCACAGGCACTGGGACTTGCTTCTGAAGGCTAAACCATAGACAGCCCTTATGACAAAGCCAACCGGCACACTCAGCAATTTCAGCAGGCAGTAACTCGCCGTGTTATCTGTCACCCAAGGTTGACCAGTTCTTCCTGTTTAAGAAGCAGATTTTCAACACCTATAACCTTACCAGGTATTAGCCATCAGAAGACTTTCTCCACACTTCATTTTTTCGTCAGGCTGATTTCTTTTTTGGAAATTTTTTATCCAAGCCAATTCATCTATCTCTAAAAAAAGGCACTAGGAAAAAAAAAAAGTTTCAGTGTTTCTGGCAGTTTGTCCTTGAAAAGGCCTATCGACATCACAGCTTGAAGCAATAACCAGGAGATTGGCCTACATCAGCCCTTTCTTAAGGGATGCTTTACGGTAGCCTTGAAAATCTATCAAATCTGAAAAGCCTTCCCAAGTTCAGAGTTTGCACATGCTCAGTAGAAGTATTTTTTTTTATTATTATTATTTTTTAAGCATTAAGCTGCTAAAGTCAGTGCAGGCTTTAGAGGGAACCGGCACCCTTTGGGCAGCACACACAAAATCCATCTCACTGCAAGGGGGTCGTGAACCCCGCTCTGCAGCTTTCCTTCAAACATTTCCCAACTTTTTTGTGCTCGATCTCGCATCCCCAGTGGTGTCCTGTGAGCATCCCCTCTTCACATGCAATTGGGTGTAATTTACAAAGCAGGTAATGAGTTAAAATAACTGTGCCCTCATCGCCTAGTAGGAAGTATGTCTCTTAACTGGTACTAATGGATGGCAGCCATTAGTTACTCTTACATTAAGGTGCATTCATATTGAAATTTTACACTGGCATTACAATGCATTTGATTAAAATGCAGAAGAATTACGCATTAGATGTCATGTGGCTGGATGGAAGCATAATTTAGCTGAGTCTGCAGATGCAGTCATGCAGGTGTTTCTGTAATTCAGATTCAGTTGGTGAAACCATTGATGTTCAGTGGCCCTCAAATCACATCACCATCTGTGGTTCAGCTCCTTCTGAAAGGAATGCCTTGTGCTTTTTATCAGATATGATCACTGGATTCCTGAGCAAAAGTTTTGTGAATCAGGCAACGATTAAACGTCAGGTGTTCTGGGGGAAGGGGAGGCACTGCAGACATCAGGTATTTCAGCTGTGCTTGTTAGCTACACATCTAGTGTAAGGACGAGATAAAAATGGGGCTCTTTGTGGGAACATTCCCCTCACACCAAGGAAGCATTGTGCTTTCTTACCTAAGGAAGAGTTAAAGTTTGAATTGTGTCCGATTTGCAGATTTTGAAACTAAGCCAAGTATGGCCTTACATATCTCCCTACAAAACAGTCCAGTATCTGAAAAAAACACTCCGTGCTAGAGGTTTTAGTTAGATTCACATTTTCTACTTAAGCCCATCACTGATAAACACCATTTTAACAGCTGCAACTCTTGCTACTTCCAGTTTTTGCAAGCACTAAGACAACGCCAGTTATGGAGAGCTAAAGCCCAACGCTCGGACGGGTCCATTGCTGCCAGCAAAAGCTCCCACATACTTAAAGATACTCACAAACACAATTTCTTTGCTAGACTGAGAACTTCTTAAAGGCAGGAAAATGTCATTGGGAGTGGAAGACTGCAGAAAGTAGGTAAAGATAGCAGGGACAGAGCTAACAGGAACAGTGCTCCCCCCCACACCGCTGCTGGCAGGGTAATGCAGGTGCTGCCCTCTCTTTGCAGGGTTCTCCAGCCCGTAGGAACATCTTTCCAGTCTGGAAACATCAAGCCCCTTCCTAGGATCTGAAGCAGGATGACATTAACTTTTGGAAGTACACAGACTCTGCCATTGGACCACGCTGTGAGGCAATCTAGCTAATGTGCAGTTGTGTCTATGCAGCCTCCGAGGACTGAACATGGTTTGGAAGAAAAAAGCAGGTCAGAATCACAGATGGTTTCCTCTTTACCTCAAGGGTCATCGTGTTTACACATTTTGAAAGAGTTACTGAACTAATTTGTAAAAGACTTCTATTTTATATATTAAGGAAAAATAAAGACCTCACAAGATTTTTAGTCCATCAGCAACATATGGAAACAAGAAAAATCTGCCCCTCGGTTGCTGAAATATTTATTTATCATTGAAATCCCAGACATTTGCATTCAGTGTAAGGGCAAAGCATATCTTATGTATAACCTCCTAGAGAATTTGGTTAAAAGCAGTTTTGGATACCTGTAAGTAATTATGCTATCACATTCTCTAACGGATTTAATTCAGGCCAAGTAGAAACTACTGTATGTCCAAAAGATAATGAATTAAAGCAATGCTTTGGCATATCCCCTTTCTGAAATGTTAGCAGCCTCTCAAGTGACTTGAAAAATAGGCTTCAATAAATGGACAGGAAAATATATGCAATTAAATTCAATCAATAAAGCTGTCCTTGACCAAAGTCCAAACATTAAAAACAACTCCAATTGAATTATGAGAAATCCTTTTCTGATTTTAACTAGATTAGTTTAATCACATGTGCACCAAAGTTGCGTGCCATTCCTCCGTAAGTTTATGGAAACAAAAATCAACGTACAACTCCGTCTCTTGCTTCAGCCCAACTCCAGCTTTTCCCCAAAGAGCACCGTTCTAGAAGAGCCATTTTCTTTAACAAGGTCACCCATTCAGAGGAAAATGGCAGAGCAGGGTCCCAGGTGACTGCCCTCGTTACCAGCCTTCTCTCTTTCACTTCCACAGAACTCCTCATTCCCTCACTACAAGGGCTCTTTGTTTCCTCTGGGTGAACAACAGAAACACTTCTGAAATACCGAAAAGCAACTCAAAAGGCGAACACGCATCCAGATCCCAAGTAACTAGAAAGTTTTGATTTTTTTTTCCTTTCTCTCTCATGCCTTTTTTCCCCATACCATAGTGATATATCTGAGGATAAACACATTAATGAAATCAGAGATGCTCCAAGTTATAGCAAGATCATACATAGGTACGTGCCTCAGACATAAGTAAGCCTATAAACAGAAATGCTTCAGAAAAACAAACAAAGAAAACCAAACAAACACAAAAATTGCATTAGATACTGTTAGAGATTATTATTGTTATTGATAAATAACCAGATATCACAAGAACCCTTACAAATAACCAAGTACGTGTATACTCAAAACCTCACTGAAAAAATCTAGATAGCCTCATACCACCCAGGGGGAATTTGCCACTTTTAAATTTCATGAAGTACCTTTTGCTGTTCCACATTACCTCAGAGAGGGCAGAAACTCCCCCTCTTCACTTCCTCAGGGACATGGGAACAGCTGACAAATAATTTCAGGTAAGCCAGCCATCAGCTGGAAGTCATGACCCAAGTCTGTTTGCCTGCACGAGGTTTGAACCAGCAACACCTGTGAGATAAGCATTGCTTGCTGAGTGCTCTGAGCTGTCCTGTACAATGTAAGTATTCTCTTAAATTCAGAGTAAATATAGAACGTTAGGTTATTTTAGAGCTGATATTTCAGCCATGAAGCACTTAAGATATGAAAAAGATGGATCTGGGGAAATAATTTGTAAGTAGCAATGTGTTTGTTGAATTTTTGCTCTTCGGGGACTTGTGGTTTTTCTGCAGTTCTTTCCAAAATCAAGGGTAAATTATGATAAAATGATTTGTCTTGGATAAGGGACGGTGCCTCAGGAGCAAAGTTATTTCCTGACCTATAGTAAAAGAAGTAAAGCATCGCAACAATAAAGAGGGAGTAAAAGTGTTGGTGGTAATGGCTGCAAGTTACAAGACTTGTCCTGGTCTTGTTTCTTGTCCACTAGCATGAGGGAGAATCCATGTAAATGGCCGTGCTGACCTTGCATCTGTGACCTCTAAAGCTCATGCAGTGATGTAACTTTGAGACTCATCTACAGAAGAGACCCTTATGCTCAGCTGAACCCACTGTTTCTAAACTCAAGGCACAGCTGGTTGCAGAATGAGGAAATCCTCAGGTGGCTGGAGCAGTTGTGCTGAATTTCGCCATCACTGGTGTGCTGGGTCTGTGGGATGGCTCTGGAGACAGTCCCATGAATGTAACCCTACAAAGGCTGTATCCTGATCTTCAAAGGGATACAGACCCAAATGAAACAAAACTTCACATAGAATAATATGGAATATTACAACAAAATAATATAATAAATATAGGCTTAGTGCTGGAGTTACGAGACGGGAAGATTTGCCCTGGTTAGGTGTCCTACTGACTCCGTTTAGGCTGTATTGGCTGGTACTTCCATAACGTGTCAGGAGACCAAGCTGCCTAGTAAGACACGTGAAAAAGGCAAATACCTTCCTGCTCACAGCAAAACCTCTGCCTTGGACAATCTTTAGCTGTTTGCACACACGCTGAGAGCCCAAGAAGCTTGCATTCCCTTAGCAACCAAAGTTGGCACCTGTGATATTTGTTTTCAGCGACTGACACCAAGAGTTTGAACTTACATCTGTTTTACTGAATTATGGTAAAACAGTATTACTAACTGCAAAAAGTGGCTCTAATTTGGACAATACCGTCCAGATCATTTGCAGCTTGTAGTGCCTGTAATTTCACTTCACATATATATCACTTCACAATACAGGAAACCACACAGAAGAGGAACACGACAAGTCTTACGCAGGCTGGGTCTTGACAGCTTGACCTATTCCCAGCTATAAAACTTGCTTGTGTAGAAGTTTTCCTCCTGTCTTTTATAGTTCATTTGTGAAGGATTGTCCACCTGGTGCCTTATCACAAACTGTGGAATGAGTCCAGGAGATGGCAACAACATGAACTGCTGTGGGGGATAACAAGGACTCTGTTATGACTGGGAACGTTTGCAGTACTATAAATAACTCTATCAATATTGTGATAATGGCACTTTAAAGAGGTCTATTTTACAAGTGTTGAATGTAAGAGAGACCACAGCTGTGCTCATTAATTCTGAAGTATGCTCCTCTCTATGTACAATTTGCAGGTGTAACAATAGGAGTGTTGACTCAATGCAGGTCTAGCTAGTGTTTGGATTAAAAAAAAGGTCACAGTAGCATGATTAGTTCTTAACGAGTCTTTATTGTGTTTGGCAGAGGGAAAGCAAATGATGATAGTTTAATTGAAAACAATAAAAGTAAAATGGAACTTTGTTACAGAATTCAGCTATACGTAAATAGCTTCTCCCCCCCAAAGAGCAAGTACCGTAATTGACAGCAGTAGATCTTTTGATAATTAATTGCAGTAAATTATCACTTGGCACAAAGAAGGCATAATTCTAATTAATTTGCAACCTTTCCAGCATAACACTGAATTGAAAATGGCACTGCTGTAATTTTTTTCGAGCTAATATAGAACTGGAGTACAAACAACATAGTGATGCTTTCCCGTGTTTTCCTTGTTTGGAGTTGAACTTGGGTGATTCGGTCCCTTCCACACAATTGCTGTACTACACAGGGATGACCCAAATGAGTAGGAGTTTCTTGCACAGTCAGAATTAATCTGCCACAGCATGGGATAATATAATTATGTACAGGGATTCAGGCAGAGAACTGGTTCAGCTGGGGCTAGTCTGGGACTTCAATGCCTCAATTGAGGACAGGCAGGGCTGTGAAGAGTTCCTTTCATTGTCCTTTTAATCTTGATTTGAAAAGAAGGTACGTGGTCAGGCTAGGCTCTTTAGGCAGAACTAAGAAGAACTGTAATGTGAGTCAAATACATCAACCTCCATCTTGTTAACAATTTACAAATATATTTTCCTAATCTCTGGTAATGCAAATTCTCCTTGGCATCTGCAGGGCAGAGCTAAATGGCAGGTCCTTTTGAGGAGGTGTGATATAGTGACACCTTTTGAGGCAGCTAGCTAATAGCACAGAAGCTTTTAACTCTGAGGACTGCTGGGATGCAATGGCCAACAAACCCTTTTTAAGCAGGACATTTCGTGAGTGCTTAGGGATGAGATGTCATTCCTTCCTTATCAAAACTAGTTTTCACGATGTGGCTCCTAGTTAATAATTTGTTGATGGAGTTAAGATCCGGGCCCCAGTCTGTGACTTTGCACAACCTACAACTCTTCTGTGCCCCAAAACTTCTCAGTGTCCCTAGGAGATAATATTTACCTCCCGCGCATCAGTGTTGTGAGAATAAATTAACTTTGGGAGAGTATGTTGAGTTCCTTGGGAAACAGTTACTAAATAAGTGCAAGTATTATCATATATTAAATCAGATCAGCTATTAAAAATGAGAACAAGTCCTCAGATCTGTAACCCTCACTACATCAGTTTCTCCTTCCTTTGCTGATTACTGTTAGCCTTGATAATAATGAACTCAAAGACGATATTAGCAGCCTAACCTATACTATGATTTAATCTTGATTGCCACAGATCAAGGTTTGATTTAATTGCTCTAGAATTAATTAGGAAGAGAAACAAGTTATAAAAAAGAATTTTCACTCTAAATAAAGAAACTGTTTACATTCAATTGGAGTTCATGTTAGAACAAATCATTAAGCTATGAAGGATTACATCTAGGCTAGAATTAAAGTCAAGCCGATTCATTAACCCAAATGGTAGCCCAGAGATTACCAACATGGTATTTCTGCTTTGGTGATCAAAGGATCAAGGGATACATGACCAGATGACCCTAATTGAAGCAATCTCCACTGAATTTTGCAAATGAACTCAAAAGTACTAAGAAGATAGTCTCAAACTGCTGTCTTTGCGGAGAATGAATCTGTCCTTGTAGGCTTACTTTAGACATGCAGTAAGGGAAAGGAAAGACAAGAAATCTAATGGCAATCCTTTATGCAGTACGTAAAGTAGGAATATTTCTCTTGAGTTATGGAGGATGCTTACCCGAATTGTTTATAGTTGTCTGTTACAGCTTTTGAAACATAGGGAATTTACAGTCAAAAACTTCATCCCTATTGCCCTGTCAATGACCTCATCACACCTGACCTACAGGGAGTATCTTCTGGTGGGTTAACCCATAAATCAGCCGGCACGCAAGGCCTTTCTCTCAAAAGCTTGCCAGTAGTGCTGAATTAGGTATGATAGTTTTATTGTGTGAGCTACTGTTCACCGGGGACTGAGTGGGAACTGCTGACCGTATTTCACTTGAGAGTGCAGGATGAACTTGAGCCTTGGTCCCTGGTGAAAGGCCGAGTCCATACTGCGGCAAGGCCCTGAACCTACAGGCTCGGCTCTGCAGCGGGGAGAGCTGGGGATGCTTTGTCAAGGTAATCATCGGAAGCATGAGCTTGGGTTGTGTTTCAAGTTTGAAATAAGAAAAATACACGTAAATTCTGGAAAACAATAGGGGCAAGACTTTGAAAGACTGGTACAGACATTATCAAAATTCTGCATATCCCTCTGTGGAAAATTAAGAGTCACTGAGCATAAGAACTTCCTGAAGACAGAGAGAATAATTCTAGTTATAAAAGGGGAGAAATTGGACGTGATAACTAGTGATGGACAAACTTCAAAAGGTTCAGGGCTTGTGCTCAGTTTGGATAACCATCCAGGAGCTTTGATGCACATCCAAAGCTTATCTGGACCTCCTGGGCCTGTAAATATTGGGATGGAAATCTTGCAAGAACAGGCTCTCTTGAGAGATTTTTCTTTTTTAGTGTTTTGGGCAAGTATTTTCTTGTCATGCTGGAAATACAACAGAAATAATAATGGCAAGAAATAAGGCTTGTTTTTAAAGAGTACTTCAAATCTAAGTCACAAATGAAAAATAAAAAAATGCTTCTCCTAAAATGCTTTAGACATCTCAAGACCTTTTTGGAGTCAAGAGGAGCAAAATTTTAAAATAAAAGCAGAAGAATATTTCCCAGTTTCTTCTGTATCACAACTGTGCTACCATCATTTTGAGCTGGGGGCTTTTTATTTTTTTCTTGTCTTTGTACAGTTGCTTCTATGCGTAACATCAAAAATGCTGTACAGATTTCTGGATAAATAAGATACAGATCAAATTAGGAAGAATACTAACATCATCCAAAATGTGATTTGCAAACACAGCAGTTATGTAAAGTAAAACCCAACGTCTAAATGCCAGACTTTGCAAGAAATCTTGCACATGTTTGAGAAGACTTTTCGTCTGTGTGTGTGTACACCTATGTAAATTTCCTTAGTTCTCTATGGACACAAAATAGGTTATAGCTGATGAAACTGTTTCACTTGGTCTTGCAGCAGAAATGATTGTGTGACCGTTTTATGTTCAATAAACCAGAGTAAAATGTTGTAGGTGATAAGGGGCCAGCTCCTGGGGTTGGCAGAAGGATTTCCCTCTCCCAGGCTGGAGGGACAGAAAGCAGGTACGCTTCTGCCAGCAGTTCTCATGGCTGGCCAGAGATGAGTTAGTAGGTTCATTTGGGTTTGTAGTCAGAATCATGACCAAACTACTGAAGACTGAGCTTTCTGTATGTTTGTATAACCATTGGCAAACGGTTAAAGTACATGCCAGGCCTGAGACGCCAGCTTAGGCAGTGGAGGCTTAGGCCCATGTTGGAGTAACCTTGGAGGACATGTAACCGTGTTGTCTCACCACATCGTACCGAGGGCATGGAGCAGCATCTGCCCTCCTCAGCACTCTTGGTTTGGTGCTGATACTAGGCACTGAACCTGCTTTTTAAAGCCATGCTTCATTTTTGGGGTTTGAAGCAGGAGTTCAATAAAAGAGATCTGGTGATTAAAATTCCACCGCTGCTCCAGGTACAGGTATTTCTAGGTCTGTAGGGGAGGAGTTGTCCTCAGCACTGCCTCTCAGAGGAAGGATAAAACCAGTAACACTTTGAACTTGGTAGTTGAGGCTGATGGGAGAGGTTAGAGGAGAAGGTAACCCCCCTGGTGGCTGGGGAGGAGGAATTTATTTCCTCTAGGTAAGAGACTTGCATGGGCAGGTGCCCTGGATGAGGTGCTGCCACTCCTTTTTTCCCAGAGGCCAATTTGAAATTATGATGGGGAGAGGGGAAGCCAGCAGGGCTTAAATTCTGGTTAACCTGGGTGCCAGCTCACTTAGGTCCTGAAAATGTAAGAGTTGGGAGCAACCACTGGTGGTCTCTGCACAGGTGAGTCCCAGCAGGCTGTGGCAGCTAGAAGGGCAGCAAGATCTGAGGAGGGATTTTGTGGAAGACCAGACTGGTCAGGGCCAAACTGACTTTTTGGTCAGCATGACAAAGCCCCTAGGCTGCTGTGTCAGTTTCTGTGTGTTGAGCTCTAGAGATCTGCCAAGGATAGATCTGTAGATCCCGTGGCTGACATCTCCTGACCAAGGATCCTCAGCAGGATCCTTGCATGGACACGGCACCGCTTAACTGGGGGTTACTTATTTCAAATGCTTGTTACGAAGCTGTAGTCTGCTATTTCAATCTACCTTGCATACTGAAGTCATTTTTTCCTGCGTGTCTGAGCCAGCGGGCCTGGCTGAGCTCCTCTCTCAGGGCTTAATCTGGCTCCAAGTCCCTGGGAGTGTCTCTGCTGACTCCAGCGAGGCTGACTGGGGTGCTGAGGGGCTGGTGAAACACACACAGAGCCACGTGCCGGCCTGTCCCAGTGCGCCTTGCCACCCTCACAGGCTCAGAGAGATGCTGGTAAGCCCCGTACGCATAGCTTGGTCCCTTCGTAGTAGCAACACCTAAACTGACTTGCAAATAAACAGCATTAAACATCCTAGCTGCGTTAGCATGGGATGTCAAGTAAATGAGGAGATACAAACCCAGCCTGTGCACGCAGCAGAAACTGCTAACCGTATTCAGGCAGCAGCAATCAGGTCTCATGCCACTGTCAGAACTAGTTAAATTATCATTGGCCGTGTCATCCTTTCTTTTTTTAGCCACTTAGTAAGCCACATTTTTGCATCTTTGTACTCAGATGGTTATATATTTTATCTTCAGTAGTGTATACGTATTAATAACTCTGGGAATTAATTTGCATCCGAGGCTCCATTATTTTTATCTTGTTTGTTTCTCCTTAACCAGGTCACAAGAAGTGTAAATTTTAATCTCCAAATATTCCAGAACGGTACCGCAGAATTAGGCAAATCAACTACATATTGGCATAACAACACTAAGAATAGAGATCTGTACAGAGCTTTGCAAAAAGAGACTTTTCTACAGATGGAAAAACTTAGACACAGAGTTAAAGTTAGCCCTGTAAAAAAACAGCGGAGGAAAACAAGCAGTTCAAGTGTCTGCTCATGCGCACGGGCTTGTTTCCTTGTTTTCTTTCCCAGTGTTGACCTTTGGCTGCCCCAAAGTTGTCAGAGCATCAATTAGACACTGCAGAGGAGAAAACTGGTGGTGAAGTTGGAAGATAAACCTCAAAGAGTTTCAGGCATTCAAGGGATTAGGCTGACAGAGCTGCTTAAATACTGGATGTATCCAAAATACAACCGAGGCCGTAACGGGATCAAGGTAGCAGCTCATCACTGGGGACATTTCAGTTTCCTGCCCTCCAAGACGAGGCGTGGAGCAGAAGACCACCCTCATCCTCACAAACCCCCGAGCCCAGAGGCAGATTAATGAAGAGTGAAGAAGACTTACAGAGCCAGACCGACACAGTGTTTGTTAACAGAGAAAGACTTTAGATGTGTATGGGTGGGTCTAGTCCCTCTTTTATCTTCTCCCGTGGCAGTCACCACGTCCATGTGCTGCTTCGGGAGCCAAGGTCCAGCAAGGAGCAGAGACAACAAAGGGGGTGAAGCTGTTTGCTGCTGTTCTCAAATTCAATACTAAATTATACTCCATGTTTTGGGTACCAAGCAGGCAATCTCAACAAAGTTCCTATCCACTTAGTGTCTCTGACCTATCCAGGATGTTGGAGTTCCATTTGCAGAGGGACCTATGCACCCACCATGTAACGAAGGGCACTCAGTCAGGGCCACCACTGAAGTCTAAAAACAACCCTACTGGTAAACATAGAGACAGCAGAGTCAGTGGGAGGCCAAAGCCTCCCAGATCCATACCGGGAACAGGTCTGTAGAGGTGCTGGCTGCATGGAGGAGGACGAGTCAGTCCCAGTGCCTCTTTACCTCTGGGCTTCTCGAAGAGCTGCAGTGGGATTTGTGAGGTGGGAGTCCCACTGTCACGCTTCACACTGGCCACCGACAGCTGTGAAATGTTAGTTGTCTTTCAATACAAGCCGGCGTGCAGCTGGGGAGTATTCCTTACATCTTGCTCAAAAAAATCCAAAACATCTTGGGAGAGGAATCTGCGTGCATAGCTGTGCAGGCAGAGAGGAAGGGGTCTGCTCCCTGCCCGTCCTTGGAGCAGCCGTCACCCAGAGCCACCTTTCCAGGCATGGTCACCCTGTTCCAACAGGGCTGGGGCTGCCCTGTGACTTACTGGGTTGGTGGCAGTGTGATATCTTTGCCTGGCTTTGCCTGCTTTCCATTTTTAAAGTCTTTTTCTACATGATAGGTGATGACATGATGTCCTAGAGAGCCAAGAGCTGAAGGCAGACGCAGGCTGGGACTGATGGTAGTGAATAAAGTTTGGAATAACAGTTTTGTGGCTGCAGGCCCTGGGATTTTATACAGGCTGTTAGAAACAGTTTGAGGGAAACAGCAAGCTTTTCCGTATCTCAAGTGAGATCCCCACCAAATATGCAGTTGCTACTACTGGTTTTAGGAAGCAGGTCTACAGGTTTTCCAAAGCAAGTGAGTTGTGTGTTCCCGCATATGTTCTCACCTCTTATTTTGTAATGAACTTTGGTGAAACTCCAGTAAATGGCTTATGATGATTTTGCTACCTGGCTTCCAAAGCCTCTAGGAGATGTGCGGAGACCCAGACGGTGGATGGCAAGAAAAAGGAATAGGAGCCACATGGGAACTCTGCAAAGAAACCCCTTAAAAATGGAAGGAAAATAATTTTATATTAATCAGATTTTTAAAAATGATCACACGTGTTGAGGAACTTGAGAAATCAAGCCATGTATTTTAATAGCCACAGGAGCTCTCAGATTCCACATCTAAAAGACCTGACCTTCATTCTGGAGGCCTGATGAGTCAGTGCATTTAATCTCTAGTCAATAGGTCACTCAACTGGATTCCAAAACACACGTAGCATTTTTTGATACACGTGGGCTATCACCATAATTGTTACTTCGTTCTTCTGAATAACTTCCATTGTCATGCTGTAGCAGTCTGTGGGGGCTGAGGTTTTGCAGCTGCCTGCCTTGTGTGAGCTATCTGGGGCTGCAGACGTGCAGCTGAGCCAAGCCCCGGCTCTGCTGCTTGTGGTGGATGAAGATCTCCCAGAGGAGACCACCGATATGGGGACTCAGCCCCCAGAGATGGGGCAACACAGACTGGAACATAGTAATGGAGATCTGCAGACAAAACATACGTGTCTCCCACCCACTCTAATAAATAAATAAATAAATAACACCATAAAACCTAAGCTCCTGTTCTGCACGAATTGCTTCAGCCCTTGCAGGTGGTGAGTTAACGCCAGGTGACTGGATTGTACCCCAAGGGAGCAAATCCCGTGACGGCAATGTGAATTGCTTCCTGGAAGTGCCTCTCTCTTCCTTGACTGCCAGGGGGTCCTAATAACTTACTTAGAATAGACACCTAGTTTTTAGGCAGTTAAATGTAACTGAGGTGAATCCACCCTTCATGCCCAGATGCGGGACAAACTGTTTTTGGTAGTCATGGCATGTCTGATGTCAAGGCCTTTGTGGAGATTTAGAAATTGTGTTGATTCACAATCCAATAACTAAAGGGATTGCAGCTCCTAGGATCTGGATGCTGCTTCTCATACCCTTGTCCTACGAACCTTGGAGAAATCACCCTGGACAGGATTTTTAAAGGTAAGAAATCCTCTTGGTTTCAGGTGACTTGCCAAGCTTGCGGTCAATGAGAGTCACTTAAGTGCTGCTGGGATCCTTGCCCTTAAATCTCCTCGTTTGTAATGTAGCATAACGCCTACCTGCCAGGCAGGTTTACTGCCTGCAGCACTTTGGGATCGCCGGGTGCCTGGTGCCGCCGGTGAAAAGTGCAAGCTTCAGATCGTCTTGCACATGGCGTGCTGCAGACAGCACAGCCGCCGGGCCCCGCGGCGCTGAGCACCGCCGCAACCGACCTCGCCTTTCTGTGACAAAATTTATAGCACAATCCGATCTGTGAGATCGGCTGCTCCCTCCCTCCCGGCTCCTTTGCTTCGGGTGCTGCGACTCAGAGGCTGGAATAAGGGAGCAGCATCAGGGTAGAAAGCTTGTATTTTGGTCTGCGCTGTGCTAGCACCGAAACATTTGCTTTATTCCTTAAATTGCAGCTTCTGAAGAGAAAAATGGTCTGTTCTGCCTGGGCTGCTGGAGTCAGATGCACATGGATGCGCTGCTCGAGCCTCCCAGTCAGTTGCCCGTCTCTCCCAGTAGATGATGCTAAAGCGCGATTGTTTTGAGCAGTTTTGAGGGAGTGGAAGAGTTCCTGGGGAAACCCGACGTGGTGGGAGCGCTGCTGGGGCTCGGTGCCGCAACGTGCAGCAGCTATCCTGAACAGCCTGCAGTCCAGTCTGCTCCTGTTGCATTTACCAACAGCGGCAGGAGGAATGGGGTCAGACCTTCTGCAGGTTTTTATGATTTTCAGGCAGCCTGTTTTTCAGCAGACGGACGTGTTCACACGCCTCGGTGTTCCTGCAGTTATGCAGCTAAAACACGATACCAGCACCACACTGCCTTACCATGCCGTTCCCTCACTCTTGTCATTAAGCTCCGCTCAAACGAGAGAGATTTGTTGGGACTTTGCTAAGTCTGAGCTGCAGTGTGGTTTTGCCCCTCTTTGTTTCCACAACTTGTTACTAACTGCTGTTCGTTGCAGTCAGACCCACGCAGGGTAAATCGTTCTGAAGCTAATATTCAACGAGGGCTGTAGCTTTCTGGTTGCTTTTGAGGCGTGCAGTGACATTTATTACCCAGAAACGAGGCTGCGTTTTGCCTGTAGATGCTGCCAAAGTTCAGATATGTTTGAGCTCAGGCTGCTCTCTGGAGCCAGGAGAGGAAGTGGTTCTGGAGTGGGAAATACAGGCTCAGATATACATTTCCCTGGAATTTAGGAAAATTAGAGGGAGTTTGGCCTTGTCTTTACTTCCATTAGGGCTTTTTTTGAGTACTTCTAGGGCAGGCAATATAATTCACTCTGAAATGAAGTTTTAAAGTTCAAAGATCCATCTGGAAGTTATTAATAAAAACAATGAAAATATAAACTTAAACCCAGTACATTTCAGTGAGGAAAAATTGCCTGCATATTTTTTTTTTTTTCAGTTGGATACTTTTGCATTTCTATAGCTGAAAAATATATTATTTTCCTTTTAGAAAAAAAAAAAAAAGGCAAGTTATTAGTCTCTTTATGAGACTTCTGAGGTCTGCAGTAAAGACGTGCACATACACCCCTCGGTTCTCCATGTCCAAGCTGTCTTGCACTGCTGTGTGCTAGGAAGCACACACAAGGTCCCTGTCCTCACAGACAACTTAGAACAAAGCCTATTCTGGGACAAGGATGTACAGAAAGATGAAACAAACCAACATGGGACCCATAGAGATGTGTGGAGGGGCTCAGAGATGGAATCTGTTGATTCTTCGAGTGCCTGCTCTGCTGGACCATTATTTCTTCTGTATTAATACACTCATCAATTATACACCAGGGCTGCGTGACGTAGCCCCCCTCCCCTTCCTACATTCCTGTATGCTAACATAAGGCACGCTGTCAGAGGCTGAGCACCGATGTTGCCTTGTCCCTGACTGATACGCTCCACCGGGTCAGAAGTATGTCCCGGGACAGTCAGGAATGCAGCAAGATATATGGGCAGGTTTTTTTCTTCAAAGCTCTTGGACGAGAATCAAATTGCCTGAAGGAAAATTTTAAGAGCCTTTTTTTGTCTCTTTTAAGAAAAGAGATCCTGCGAATATTACCCGCTGTACTTGCAGTTACCTTGCCACCGACTGTATCTGGTTCTCTTGGAGATGTACTGCCTATTCAGCACACGCTGCATGCAACCACTGCAGAGGTGTTTTGTATTCCCTGCTCATTCACACCACACTGGGCTTTCTTCTTCACTCACTTTGGAAAAAGGTTTGTCAATGGGGGTGGGACAGATGGAAGTAAGTCCTACCAAAGGTAATGAATAGGATGCACTTGGTTGTATGTGGGCCTTAGGGTGACAGACGAGGTGGAGGCTGACTGACGTGGCTGTGGGGCAGGGAAGTTTGCTGATGGCAAACTGTATGGGAGCTGGAAAACAGCCTGGCGGGCTCTTGGACCTACTTCTGAACTAAAAGAGCTGCATTATCCTCCAGGGATTTCGTCATTAGGCAGATGACGGCAAGGTACGCTTGGGCAGAATGGATGGCAAAGGTGAGATTTGTGGAGAAACTCCAGGAGAAAGTGGAAGAATTACATCAACGGGAGACAAATGTGAAGGACAGCAAGAGAAACCTGGCCCTGCTGTGCTCCTTCTACCCCAAGTCAGGCAAAATATGGAACTCAGGATGTAAGAGCATAAGAGGGATTTTTCTCAGTTGTCAGTGACTCCCGGCACCTTCTAGAAGCAGGGTTGTTATTTAAACAAGGATGGCAAGAGCTTACTTCGCTTCGGACTTTTTCGCTGTTCGACGAGAGTACTCAGAAAAGGAGGATAAACAGGGCTGATGAAGACTGTAAAGCAGCTAAAAGCAATCGCCGAATGAATTACTTCAGAGCTGTATGCTGTTATTAGAATAAGTGTAAGGTACTATCCTTTTAAAAATGGCCAAAGAAAATAAAATGGGATCCTCCAGGCAAGAGTATTCTGACCTCACCAAATGCCGTTGTCTAATTTAGACTGCATTAGCAATTGCGTTCCTCACAAAATCCTGGGTAGGAGCAGGGAAAGGATTTATAGATAGCATTATGTCCTAAAGAGATTCATACAATGAAATTATAAAATGCATTTAAAAATACATAATTAGCACTTTTCATCCATAAATTTCCAAAGTGATATTTTTAAAAGGAGGACATTATCTAACTCCATGTGGACTAAATAACTTTAAATCAAATGAGACGATTTATGTGTTTGAGAGATGTTTATATTTGAAATAAGAGCATCATTTAACATCTCTTCGCCCTTCTCTCATGCTGATTTATCTCCCATATTTCTGGAGGTCACTCTTATTGGTAGAAGTCAGCATTTGTTGTGTTTTGCAATGCAAAAATTCTTTTCATTCCCTAACACTAGAACAATATTTCATTGAATTGCTCTGGTTTATTAGACTGGTTGCACAGATGTCCTCTCTTCCTGAGCCAGATGTAGGGAGCGCAGCTTCCAGCTTAGCCCAAACTGGAACATGTTGACAGAATAACATAACTGAGACCAGACATATTGCATTTTACACTAAAGGTCATGCAAAAAGCACAGGCAGCATATAGCATGGACTGTTTTACATAAACACACATTTGGTTCAGCTTTGGTATAGGGATTACTGAAAGAATGCTCGGGGAGGACAAGCTATAAAGCAGTTAGAAAGATCTGACAGTTGCTGAATGAATTACCCCCCAAACTGGTGCATCGCCCCGCAAAAGGGCTCTCTGCAGCAGGGAGAGAGAAAGGGGTCCTGGGGAAGTGGTTCTGCTCGAGGGTCTTGCTGAGAGGCTGGGCTATTTGGCAAGTGCAATGGGAGACTCCCTGAGGACTTCCTTTTTGTGCAGGGTTTGATTCAGCAGTGTCCTCACCATGCCTTGTGCCAACATGAGAGTAGGGACTAGAAAAATAAACAGAATCACCTAGCAAGGAAGCTGAATGCAAGTGAGGCCGGAATATTTCCAGTGGCTCCAGCATCTTTATGGGAAGAGCTTGTGAGAAGCATGGATGGATCCAGATGCTACAGATGAGAAAGGATTGTCCTGCAGAGAAGCTACAACTTCAGATGCTTAAATGCCATGCTCATGAAGTTTAGACAAATTATCCAGATGAGTTTGAGGATGAGGGTGCAAAGACAGATCAGGGCCAAAATCCCAAATGTTTCTTTATGAATCAGGTTGGCCTTCTGAGACAGAAATCTAGCACAGTACCTGCCGTGCTGACATCAGTTCTGGTGACAGAGGAGGGGAACAAAGTCCTCCTGAACACCTTGCAATTCACCTGTGACTTGCAGGAGGCTTTTTTTTTTTTTTTTCTCAAGAAATTTAACCCTTCCCCGTTTTCTGCTCTGAAAAACGGGTGCAAACATTAAACCTCTTAAGGATACTGTTTGGTTTAATTAATCGGTGTTCATAAAGTCATTGAATTAACGGTATGGAGTGTAAGTGCCAAGTATTACTGGTACGATGAACAAATGCACAATAGCAAATGAATATAAGCACACTGCAAAGGAGGAATGTCATTAAGGAAAGAGGTCCCATTTCAAGCTGCCAAATACAAAGGAGTGAGTCATTTATTTTCAGTATGAAAAACATTTCCATGTTGTTCTTTAAGTGATTCTGCTTATGATCATTACTCCTTAGCTAACTGCTTTAAATAATCCCAAGTGGTGACATGGTCTTCTATTCCCACCTAGATATGCAGAAAATGAAGACTGCAAAATAGGAAACTAAAAATAGTTTGGAAAAGGCACGTCTGGCTTGCCACGTGCTAAATACAGTCTTTGTCCTATGCACAGTTTTGCCTTTCTTTTGCTCCTGCAGACATCTCTGTGTGTACGGGACTGCAGTGCCCCACGCTTTGCCATTACGGTCGGACCAAGATTTATGAGTTGATAACTGTCTAAATGTTGGATCGCAAAGTATCATTTTTGTTCTCTCCCGACCTTAGCTGTGACCTATGGGATTGCAGGCAGAGGGAAACGTGTGATTTCTGTACCGGCAGGCAAGGTAATGCAATCTGCTGGCGCTGCTAAAGCACAGCTCCACGTTACTGAGAGAGCGAGTGCATTGAACTGGCTCGTAAAAGAGTTGCAAAGGGTACAAAAAACACGGGAGGAGTTTCTCTCAGAGACTGTCAGGTATCCTTGGCTCCTTAGATATACTTGGTACACCTATCCCGAGGTGACAAAGGAGCAGTTTGTGAGTTGGCTGTCAGGTTAGCTGTACACAGGATATTCTGGCCATTTCTTGGCATAGCTGTGATCTGCAGCAAAGCTGTAGAAATGTATGGTACCTGAGGCTTTGGAGCACAATATCTATGTGCACCACTTTGGAGCAAAACACACCTGCTTATTTTATTCCTTACAATGACATTTGCTGTCCACGTCCTGCACAAACAGGCTGGTCTGTTCCCCCGTGGGCTGCCTCCAAGCAAGTGGCTGTCTGCTCCCTGCAACAGAAAGCCTTGTGCATGGAAGTGCCATCACCCAAACAGAGCTTGGGCTCAGTTTCCAGACCGTGGTAAAATGCAGATGAATGCCAGCAACTTTATGAAGATGAACCCAAGTGCTTGGGTGTGCTCAGCCCCTTGCACAGCGTGGGGATCTGCAGAGTGTGGGGATCTGCAGAGGGCTCAGCACGTTCAGGTTTGCTGGGTTCACCCCTGTGAAGTTTCTTCAAAGAGCCTAAAACCCAGTGCAACGCGGAGCCCTGAGGTGCAACAGAGCTGTGCTACTTCAGAGGCACGCTGACACGGATTTATTTTGATGCTCTGAAGAAGAATCTCCTTCTTCCAAACACCTCAACCAAGAGGCACTCGTTTAAACTGGGGTGGCAGTGGGGCAGATCAGACTCGAATCCTCTGCAGCGGTTGTCTCCGTTCAATCCTCTCGTGGAGGCAATGAAGAACGGCAGCCAGACCCCCGGGTGGTGCTGCAGGAATTGGCTGCCACAGGACTGCTAGGGAGCACGGCCTCGCTGTGCTCTCTAAGTGACAGGGCTGCGCAGCTCGCGCCCCGTGGGCATCGCTCTGAGAGCAAAGAAAATGTTTCCTGCTCTTAGGAAGACCGAGACGATGACGTCCCTTTGGACAGCACTAGGCAGGGGTGGGATTCCTGCGCTGTCGCTGCCGACACCCTCATTGCACATAACGAAGAGAAGCTCTGGTCTCCGGCTCTGTCACTCAAAGGCGTATTTGCAGAGCGATGTTTATTACAAAATAATTATAACTGCAAATTAGGAATGGGGGTGTGCTAGCACCTCCTTCCATCTCTCTCATATGCATCTAAAGTAAAATTAGCGTGGTGAAACTATTGTAACCTTCTGTTATAGGTTCAAGGCAGAAATGAAACTGAGATACTCATTTAGCTAGGCGCAAACACCGTGCGTGTTGGCTTCGCTGCCCATTTTCCAACCCCAGCAAGCCTATTTTCTGCACCGAACAGCCCAGCATACTCAAAACAACTTTAAATAAATGTAGAACTCAAACAAGGCACAGCTGATCTTACACCAGGCTGTTGTTACGTGGCTCTGGGGCTCATGGAGCACCTTGTCCTCAACTCTTCCCTACAGGGATGCTGGTCCTGGGAGAGGAGGGTGTCAGGGCGATACCCGCACAGACCGGTGGCCATCCCCATTGCCCTCTACTGGCACAGAGCACTGGTGTGGTTCAGGGACTGGTGTGTGGCTTCCAAGGGGAACAACAGCAAGCCGGAGTTCATTGAATCGGGTTTGCTACGGTTATGTTTGTTACCAGGAGGATTTTTATTTTATCGGTAATTTTGCTACTGTAAGGATCTCTGACTGCAGCAGGTTCTCAGCCAGGGGACAGCCAGAGCCTAATGAATTGAACTGACCTACCCATACAGCCCAGGATCGCTCTGTAGAGTTATTTTCCAGATTTCAGCATGCTTTGCTGTAATTTGAAGGTATTTCATAGCAGCGTTTTTTTAAGAGACTGGTTTACAAAGCTCCGAGAAGTCCTTCTGGACGTTCAGCTAAGCTGTAAAAGTGAGGGTTTAAAATCAGTGCAGGGAACTCTTTTCTAAGGCAGTTTACGAGTCGGTCCGAGTGAGAGCCATAGTCCTGGGTCACACTCAGAGCCCAGATACATGATGTCTGGGTGAAGAGCCTAACTGAGGTCTTAGAGATACCAATTCCACATATGCGGCAACCCCTTCCTCCCCTTTTTTAAGGATCAGACTTTTCAACACGGAGAGGGAGAAGTGGTGAATGAAAAATGTTACTGTCAGGGTATGTTTTCCTACTGGAAATACTTTACTGACTGCTTCAAGGGAATAAATGAACAAAATGTAACTACATTAGAAAAAAGATTGCTATGCATGCATATGTTTTACAGTTCATGCAGTGTGTTTTATGTTACATGTGACTTGAGCTGGTTAGGGTTTAGGAAACTCTTGAGAAAGGAAATGATCTTGACATTTGCAATTTATTTGTTCAACAGATCCAGAAACTCAAGGATAAAAAAAATAGATTTGCCTAAGTATACGACGGCATAAAATTGGAATAAATTACTAAATAAATAATTGGGACTTATATGAAAAATAAATATATTAAAACTAATTAAAATTATAAAGAATAATTTGAAAGAAAGAAAATGCAAGGCTATGCAGCACATTATATAGCATGCATATGCATGGGCTTTAGGTGTAGTCCCGAGGGTGATGTGTGTATTTGGCTTGCCACTGCAGAATTCACCAGGAGAGCACAGACCTAATCACAAACCTTTGGCAGAGGTTTAAGCAGGGAACAAAGGGATTAGGTTGTAGGAATTTTACAAACCATACCTATGGATGTTCTGGTGCACATTTATGTTCTGACTCGGTTATTGTGAATTAAGACAGCCACGACTTAACGTATTTCAAACCACTGCAAAGTGGGAATTTCACCTTCAGCTCCCTATAACGTCACCGATGACATCCTTAACACAGGTATCTCAGTGTAAATCTGTGTTTTAGGGACTTGTGGGTCATCGTATGGTCAGGGAAGTATTTCATCCTGTGGTTAATCCCGGGGATGCCATGCTCTGTTTGCCTTGAGGCTTATTTCAAGGTCTTGATTAACACCAGTGCTCCATGCCTAGTTAAGCTGGCAGAGGCCCGTTGTGCAACCAACGTGGGTTTCCTGTCCCCCGTGCTCTCCAGATGGTGCTTTGCACTCCCTCCCCCTGTGCCAGCACAGGTGTTTCTCTGACCATGCAGCGAAAGATCAGAAATCTAAGCTCAGTGAAAATGGAAAATTAAGCCCCCACCCCCCCCCCCCCCCCCACCCTTTTTTTTTTTTTTTTTTTTCCCAATTCCTGATTTTCTGACAGGCCATTTCCTCGGTTGGGTTCACTGAAGATATTCAAGCAGCATCCAGCCCGGCTGGATCGTGGACCCCTTTACAGACTCGCACAAGGAGGCTAGCCAACCTCTTTACAGACTTGCACAAGGAGAACGCTTCACCCACCGCCAGGCTGGTGAAGAAGCAGCTTGCTCTGAGTACTGGCCATAAAAGCAAGTCCCTGTGGGATTTGCAGTGCAGCCACTACTTGGTCATTATTGCCCGTACATAAGCTTTCCTCATGGTGTGGGATTTCTTTATAGCTGAAATCAGCCAAAACCCTGGCGCTACGTAGCCCCTAAATTTAGATATTTAAAATCTGAAAAGGCTTTCTCATTGGTATGGCTGCATTAGGAACAACTTGGTGCTTCCATGCTAAAATCCTAAGCTCACAGCCTCCTACAGACCCCGCAGTTCCGCCTCATTTCCCCTAAGCTGGGAACAGTCAGTTTGTCTCCTGCAGGCGGACCCAGCCCACCAGAGAAGATCATGAAGTCTGAGAAGTGGACGAACTGTTTGGTGACACCACCTTGCTTCCAGATGCCAAGAGCATCGTCCCACCTCCCGGCACCAGAAGTGTCCAGCAGCAGAGCAGAGTCCCTCCCCATCACATAGCAGCGACACATTGCCCATGGGATGGTGTCATGCAGGAAAATGGGGCTGTAGGGCCAGATCCTGACTGCATTCTCTCTTACATGATTGATTACACAGTGGAAAGTAGAAATGTATATGGTCACTTGAGCTAACTTTTCTTAGTTAGCCAAAAAGAGAACTATCCTCTTGTGTTCTTCCCCCAAAAGACAGTAAAATCATGATTCTCTTCTATGTGCTAACAGATCTCTTCTGCCCTAAGTGAGGCCTTTTCGCTATTACGTGGTTATCTTGCTTCTGTTCTGAATTGTGGCTTCTCTCTGTGGGTTTGGTTCCCACACATCCTTGTTGTGGTTTGCTACCTGAGTTGGGGTTCACCGGGTTTTGTCTTTGAGATCGCGTTTGCTCTCGGCTAGCTTGGCAGAGTGCCTTAGAAAACGAGATAGGTTCGGGGCAGGAAGCAGCAGCTCCCACACAGAGGTTGTCACCGAAGCTGTCCAGGTGACTGAGTTCCCATTGAAGTGAAGCTGGAGATGAACTCCACCCAAATTAGTGCGGTAATAATTTGCGTTTTAGCGGGGTCCTATCCCATCTGTAACAGTAAACTCGGTGCTCTGACCCGAAGGGTGCCTTGCAAGTCTTTAAACAATAATTTGATTAATTTGTGCACGCGTTGAGAGGGAAAGAACCTGTTTTAGAACATCAGCTTCCCACACCAAACTCCAGCAAGGCTCTAAGTGCGAGGAGCTTGGTTCCCTGATGTTAGGGATCAGTATTTCTTCAAATACCACACGGAGATGGCAGAGGACAGGCTGGCGATAGGTTTTTGTGCTCGTGTGCAGTCAGAGTTACTCCTCTAGTCGCTTCTCGCCTTGTTTCTCTGTACATCCAGTAGACGATGTGCTCTCTGCCAGTGACACAGGCTTCTGTCGCTGAAGCTGCTCCTACCCTTGGCAGAAAGCAACGTGTTTCCACGTCCCCGGCACGCAGAGGACATCCTCTGCAGCTCCTGCTGACAAGGAGCAAGGCTCGAGCAGCCGCGGTGTCCTCTGCGCAGGGCTCCCTGCCCCGGGAGATGCATCGCTGCTACCTGGAAATGACGCTGGCGTGGAGGTGGCCGAGCCAGAATGCAGCCTGATTTTCTTCTGAGAAATTAATCCGAGGTATTTTGATGAGGTGTGTAAGAGAAACCTTTGCATATTTACCTCCTAGCAAGGTCTGAAATATGCCTTCAGGACCCACTGCCCTCTTCCAGGGTGTTATAATAGTGAAATCTCATTGTGCTTTTTTTTTTTTTTCTTAAGAGAATCATCATCAGGGAAGGAAGATAAAGCAATAAAAATATATAAATGCATTATGAGTTGGAATGGGCAGTTTTTATCAAGTATTGAGGGAAAAATAAAACTCTTTAGAGTCTTCAGCTGAACTTTTACTAAGAACAGTAAAGGGAAAATCAGTTATCCAGCCTACAGTATCTACCTTCACTTACAAGTTTTTGTGGAAGATTTTTTTTTGTTCACATTGCCATTTTGGATTCAAATTCTATTTTTTCTCTTCTATTTTACCTGTATTTGAGGTACAGCACAAAACTTCCCCTAAATGCCACCCTGCAGGAGTTCGTCCTTAGGATATTGTTTTAGACGTAATTGAATTGCTGGGGTACATTAAACATTGCAGTGTTTTAAGCAGGGGAAATAATTTAATGATGTGGTCTTTAAGACAGTTAATTAGCCTGGCATGTATGAAAGTGTAACAAGAACACCACCTACTGTAAAAGTGAATGTTCTACACTCTGGAGCACTAATTCCTTATAGCTTCACCCTGCATGGAAATTGTTAACCCCTTTTTTGTCAAATGTTTTCAGCCAATATTACTGAGTCTGGAGCTGGCGATCACAGCTCTCAGCAACATTAGCCAGAGGGAATATCTGAGGGGCGAAATAAATCACAATTGGTTTAAAGATCAGTAGCGATTATTTATGGGAAGATTATTCTGAGGTCTGATACAAGACATTTTCATAATTATGATGGATTTTTTTAGCTGGAAATAGTAAGGATTTAAAAAAAAAATCTGATGATGTCAGCATGGTTTTTAGAAAATTGCTTGTTGTGACCCTGCTGCAGCATTGGTGCATTGCAGGCTTGATTTATCCACCGTGAGACGGACTGTAAATGATAACTTCAGCACTCGGTCTTAGCAGAAGGTGGCACAAGTCGTGGTGCAGGGGAAAACAGAGCGGTCCCTCCGCAGCTCTGCATTGCCGGGAGCAGAGAGCGAGATCTACATCCCCTGAGCAGCCTGAGCTCAGACCCCCGTGCGGTCCGGGAGCTCTCAGCACCTACCTCACAGTCATCATTTCAGAGTATTCACCAACGTGTTGAGGTTTCTTTCAAAGCAAAGCACGAGAGAGGTCTCTTGGAAAGGTCTGCAGACCTGGAGCACGTGGAGTTTTTAAAACACAGTCATTGCTTGAGTCTGGAAATTGTAGCTTTTATCAGAACTTTTAGCTTGGCGTATCTTGATCTTTTAAGCTCTGCCTCTTTACCTGTCAGTTTTATTATTACAAAGCTGTAATATTTAACAATTATAATAATGCTCCAGGTCTGAAGTCCCAAATCCTCAGAGATCTTTCGCACCTCCTACTGAAGGCACCTACAAGTTATGAATGACCACAGGGCACGCTGCCAGGCCAGCTGGGAGACAATTCACTGAGAGGGTAACATCTTCCACTAGAAGGTTAGGAAAGGAAAAAGAAATCTGATGGGGAGAAATGACGAGGGAAGTCTGCAGGGAGCACCGCGTAACGCTGGCCTTGTGGAAGGCAACGCAAATATTGCTCTTACTTCTACAAGCCCTTGGTTTCACCCGAAGTCCCCTTCTGTTTGTATGCCTGCTGTTGAAAGTGGTTAGCACGGCAGGATTTTTTCTTCCAGTCAGAGAGCAGTTTTTGTGATTTCTAAGGGCCGTTCGGTGCTGGCAGGGCTGGGAGCATTCCTGATTAAACAAACTCCCTAATAGACCAAGTCTTGCACTGCTAAACTCACATGCATTATTGCGCAGGAGGCCAAGCATATTTCAGCCACAATGATGGAGTGGGCAGCACTCTGTCAGATCAATTATGTACAAGGCCCATCTTCTCTATGATTCCCTCGATTTTTCCTCCTGACAGTTCACCTTGTGCCCAACCTTCTGTTCTCACAGAGAAAAACCTGCAGACAATAGAAAAACCTAAGGCTGTTTTTCCTCGCTGCAAAATGGCACAAAGTAACTCTTTCCTGGCAGGTTCCTCATGACTTTTCACACTAATTTATCTTGCCCAGTTTGGGGAATTTATAGCCTCTCTCTTTCTCTATTTTTCTCTTCTTGCTTCCTCTTATTGTTCTCTTTGGCAGTGTTGTGGAAATAGGGAGCACGCTCCAGTCTGCTGGTTTGCAGCTACGGCTGGAGGCAGGCACCCATCCTGCCCCATCTTCCCCGTGGCTTCTGTGCCAGGGCTCAGATCCTGCCCATTTCCCACCCGAGAGCTCATCCCCAGCGGGGTACGGCCTGTCCCACAGCCTGGCTGTGCAGACAGTGCTGAGGTTGGGGTGCACACATCCTTCATTTCACGCTGCTGCCTGGGGAAGTGAGTCCTAGGAGACTGTGCAGTTCCCAGTCAAGTATCCGGTGCAAGTGGTCTCAACCATTTATAACCAGTTCTGCCCTGCAGGATTTTGAAAGAAAGGAAGATGAATCTGAATCTTGTAAGCGAGGGCCAGTATCAGCTCATACTGCCCAGAATAATTCAAAGCAGACTTCAGATGAGCGAGGAGCTGAGTAAAAATGACTGGAGTGGAGTGAGCGGGGGAAACTTCAGAGAAGAGAACTGCTGCGAAGCTGGTGCCTTGCCTTTCTCCATCCTGTAAGTCAGTTTGTACACCTGCATCAGCAAAATGAGCTTTGGTGGTAGCCAGGCTGAAGACACCCAGGAAAACACAGCAGAGAAGGAACTGAACGGCTCAGGCAAAGTTTTTATTACTCTTTTGTGCGGGAGCAGATACTACAGAGCATGTTTAATTCCTATAAACTCAGTTGCGTGCAAGCAAAGCCAACACAAAGCGCAATCAAGCACATTGTTATAGGTTGAGTTAGATTCCCTGTATGAAATAAAAAGAAGTAGTACCCAGCTGAAACAAAGCTCAGACAGATGTATACACACAAATGTGAAACAGAGGCGATGTCTATCAGGAGGGACCTCCTGGAGTCCTTTCAACGCAGTGCTCGTGGGAAGCTCGGGAGCCTTTCTCTGCCTTTGGTGGAACTGCCTAAGCCATCGCTACAGTCAGCAGAAAGCTTCAGATAAAAAGCTTTGGATTAGTGAAATTTGTTCAAAGTGGCAAGTGTTAGTGATGCGCGCAAGGGGAGAGAGGCCTGTGCCTCTCTCTGTGAGATAGGAGCTTATTTGCCTTGAAGTTGGTGCAAAGAACATTGAATGCAGCCGGAACAACTCAGGAGTGCCGACCACAGCCTGTGCCCCGAGGAGCTGAAATGGGAGATTGCTCCAGCCAAGGATAAGCACATATTTTTTTGGTTCAGATTGGTATCTTCTACAGATGCCTTGTCTTCCTAACAACCCAACTTCCTTCCCCAACCTCTGTTTTCTCTGATCAAAGGGCTGTAGTCTTTCGATAGGACAGAAATTAAGTCATTTTTCTACCTGGGTCACTTTAAGCTGGGGAGAATTCAAGGTCCTGATAATATGGGTTTTCCACATAGTCTTTTTTTACCTCACACTGTTTTCTCTTTTACTTTGATCTGACCAGTTCTGCTCTCACTTTTCAATCTCGCTTCTCTCTCCCTCTGTAATGAGAACACTGATAGCAGATATATTATGTGGTATATATTGCATCAAGCAGTCACAGCACGCTAGGCTCACTGCATTATGAGTAAAGAATAGACATGGCAAAGTGGCAAGATTCATCCATGAAAAGTCATTAAATTCATTAATTGAGAAATATTCCCTGAGACAGTGTTAGCATTTTTGGTCTCTGATACCCAAATTGATTTAAAAAAGAAGATTGTGCAAAATAAGAATTCAAGCTTCAGTAGCTAAGAACTCTGCAATAAAATGTTTTAAAATGTACACAAGTGTCATTACGTGGCATAAGATGTTTTTTTATAGCTAATTGCTTCTCCTATCAATGACTCTGTAGCAGAAGCTTTCCAAAAAAAAAAAAAAAAGGTGTCCTGGAGTGAGCAAGATTACATCTTTAAAGATACCTAGTGCATCTTTAACAACAAAGAACAATTAGTCTTTTCTCAGTGGAAAAGGTCAGCACTTTATCTAGTCTCTGTATTTAAGGTTTTAATTAGAGATCAGCTATGTAATGACGGTGCCAGATCACGTAGTGCTTTATGTGCTGCTAGGGCTGACTGCAGACAACCAAGTCCCTGAGTTCTTTTCCTTCCTATTTGGGCATATTTCTGGTAAATACCTTGAAACCTGTGACCTCTCCATCTCTGAAGTTATGACCTCTAAGCACGCTCCAGCCCGAGAAGAACGGTGAAAAAAATAAATCAGCTGGAAGCTGATCCTGGAAAAGAACATAGTACGTCTGCAAACTTTCCCTTTACCAGGCAGTGATTTGAGAAGAATATTTAGCCCCGTTGCGGAACCTTGTAATTCCAGCTCCTAACACTGCTGCTTTCTGCTGGGCGCATTGCTGAAGGAAGGGGCCCAATAACCTAGATTACTAACGAATATTTCAATCTGACAGCTCACTATCTATCTGACAGCAGTGCTGTGACAACACGTCTGGGTCAGATTCAACGCTATTATGTAACCCACCAACCAAACCTTTTTTTGAATACATTAAAGGCTGCTTAAGTACAAAACCCACTCATGCAAATCTTAAAATGCAGGGAAATATTTGGCTAAGTGGAGTTTTTGGACACCCCTTTGTGCCCACACATTATAGCAAGCGATCACACCGAGAAACAGCCTCCACAAGAAACTCCTTTGCATTTCCAGCATCGAAGAAATGTAACACATGCCCGAATTCCTCTGGCAAGAGGAACAAGCCTTAACTCTGACCTCAGCTGGAAGCTGGCAATGCCAGCTTTGGAAAGGGAAGCTCAGCCTGACGGTACCTCTCGGGTGGAAGCAGGCAGAGGAGGGAAATAGCTGTGGGAAGAAGTCTCCCTAGACAAGGCTTTTTTGTTTGTTTGTTTGTTTGTTTGTTTTCAGTCTACAGCACGATATCCAACATCTCTTAAATCACTAGATTGTGCACAACTAGAAATGCCATCTTTGGGTTCCATGAAGGGGATGAAGGTGGTGGGACTCGAGGTGAGACACCCCCGTCCCTTTTGGCAGACCCTGGTAGGTTTTGGCCAGCGGTAGCAGGCAGATGGTTGGTGTGACTGGCAGCCTGGCCACTTCTCCTGGGCTGAAATCCTTCCTCGGTGCTTCTGGAGCCCTTCAGCTGCATTTCACTTCCAGCTCAACCATAGGCTAGATTTAAATAGGGCACTTGTAAGCAGGAAGAGAAGTGCCCACAGAGGGCTCCTCAGCACTTCGTGTTGGTTTACATCAGCATCGCAGAGGCTCCCTGTGCAGGCCATGTTTCACAGCTACCAAAACCACCTCCGTGTCAGCCCGTGCTGCAGCCACTTATCCAAAACATCCACCAGCTTGCCTTGGGCAGAAGAGGGGACAGAGCAGAAGCAGGAGGGAAGCCACACTCGGAGGTGCTGCCCGCATTGCTCCCCGGCAGTGGGGCTGGTTGCTTTGGGTTTGAGTGGCAGCGGCAGGGCTGGCTCCGGGCCAGGCACCGGGGCGGCCGGAGACACGTCCCTGTTCGGGCAGGGGCTCTCAGCTCCTGGTGAGATATCACTTATGAGGCATATTTCATGCCCTCAACATTGGCCTCTCTCACCTGAATGTCACATCAGTGTCACCGGTTCTTGCTGAATTTGGAGCTCAGCAGTTCCTGGGAGCTGGGAGCATCTGCCCGGAGGCAGGATATTGCTTATCAGCATCTTGGTTCCCTAGGAGGCCGAGACTCTGAATTCCCGCTGAGCTGTTACCCAAAGGCTTCCATCTGAGAAAGAAAGAAATGTCCTGCACCCCGCTCCTAATTGCTGGGCCACCCAGACTGGTAGGAAACGTGGGCAGGAAGGGATTTGGTGCTAATGCAGCAGCCTTGGTACCAGCCCACGGTCATTAACAGGACCATTAGCACAAAAAATATACAAAAATCAACCAAGTTCCTGGGATGTCTGAAGGATTTAGTGACAGGGAGCCCCTCATAGAAGACACAGATGGATATATCTATGAATATTGTACCAATTCCTCAAATTAAGGCAGAATTAATTTACTAAGCAGGTCTGTCCTTTTCCTTACAGCGTGACGTGGTGACAGACCTTCGGTAACCCCGTTAGGGTTGGTGGAGGTGCTTTGGATCAATCTAAGCAGATTTTGGCCCTTCTGGTTTTAAATGCTTCAAGAAAACCTCTTGAGACTCCTCACATGGAACAAAAGTGAGCACAATACTAAATTTCATCATTTCCTCGTCATTCTTTGTGTAAGCAGGCAAAGAAAACACACGTTGTACTGTTTCAGAAAGGAATACTCTCTGTGGGGCTCGCAAGTAAGAACATCGTGTTTCATATATATGATATGCAAAGTATTTGATTATTTGTAGAAAACCCGGTGATTCAGCAGCACTGTGGGCTAGGTGAATCAGAGGGTGAGAGGAAGGGGTGTTTATTTGAAAGTCTTGTCTCCCTTGGCAGCCCACAACGTCTCCAGTCCTCAGCAACCTGCTTCCTCTCTCCCAGAAATGAGGTCTTTCCTGCACAGCCTGGCTCCTGCACTCCGCCGAGCTCCCTGCCTCCGATTCTGAGGTTACACACGGGTGTAGGTGAGGTGGGTGTTATCTGAGGAGGTTACACATGGGTGTAGGTGAGGTGGGTGTTATCTGAGGAGTTAGGTTCAAGCACGAGCCCTCTGGCAGGGGTGTAAATTATCTGAGGTATGACACACGTGAAGGTATGGTTATTTGTATTTTGTACAACCAGCTGCTGCTGCTGAATGTTAAGAAGAAAAATTTGCCCATCACATGTAGCAGTACCTGCAGTTATACCTGTTATATGGACTTAGAAATGGATGTCCTCCTGAAGGAGAGCTTCACAGAGCCACTGACGGTTACAAGAACAAATAGGACCAATGTCTGGACTCCTGTATAACACAAATGCCCAAATTGATGCTTTTTCAATCCCAGGCATATCTTTAAGACAATCATTTCCTCCTAGTATCAACCTACATGGATAAATTTCCTCTACATATCTCTTATCTCCCAGTGGATCAAAGGAGGGAGCGAGATCTCACCTCGGATTCTTTAATGCACAGTCAGCTCGCATTGGTAACGGACAAAATCCAACTTCTTGTACTCTAAGCAAGGGGAATGGAAATCAGTATAAAAAAAAATGAACGATAATAATTTTGTTTCTGTTACTTTAGTTTCAGTAATTTTATTAGGCATTGCCCCTGTGCAGTCACATACTGCTTTCTATTACCCGCTTTCCTGTACTAGCTGCACTGGTAAGAGTAAGAGGCACAGTGGCCCATGACTTGGTAGGTCAGCATTTTTTATTTCCTTTCAGCTCTCTCTAATGAAAAGCACATGCGTCCAGTAAATCTTGCCTTTTCCCTTATTAAACCAGTCGATGTTCATTATTGAGGTCTGTGCCTGGCTGGGTGGGAATCAATAAGATGATCCTTTTAATCGCCTTAGTAATCAACAAGCTATTTCTTATTTCAATCTCAGCCCAGTAGTCATTGGAATCCAATGATTTATCTGCATTACATATCCACTCACACGCACACTTACAGAGCAAGGAGGTTTTATGTGTGCACGAAAGAGAGAGGGGGGCTAGATTTCACAATGCACTTTAAATTAATGTGCCAAAGAGGTGCCCCCAATTTTATTATTTACTTCCCTTTAACCTGTACACGCATGCCCACGAGGACCGAGCGGGAGTTAGACAACATGCCAGTGCCTGCAATGCAAAAGATGAAACTGCAGAAAATAAAGGCAATTTTAATGGAAGGAACAGCCAAGAGGTTCGTTATGCCTACCCTAAACCTATTTTTCTGTTTTTTCCTCATGCAGGGAGGTGGCACAGTGTTGCCGAGAGCCCGCTGTGCTATGAGCCTGGTAAGCATGGCCCTGCTGCATCACCGGGGACAAGTTTTGTCCCTCGATGCCTCAATTTTCCCATCTGTGAAATGGGAATACTTGGGCCAATTACCTTCATAAAAGACTTTCTGAATCCGTTTGAGTCCTGTTCGTACTCTCCCTTCTGTGGCTGTATTTTGAGGGTTTGGACATAAAAATATTTGGATAAATGGAGGGCTCATGCAAGCCTTTCTCAGCTGAGAAGCTCCTGAGATGTTACTAGGTCAGGTTATCTGAGTAAGGATTCTTCGCACAGGTGGGGTAAACTGAACATTGCATGTCGGTGATGTTTCTGTATGAAATGTGGTTTAGTTGCCCAATGAAAGCAGCTGGGGAGGAATGGCAGGCCCCTGACCTTGTCGAAATAAGCAGCAAGTCCTCAGCTGATGTTAGTGATTTTATCCCGTATTTTCTTTTTGCTGAAAGGTCATTACGGTGTGAATTATGGACTCCGTTAACAGACAGAAAATTGGACACAGGGACTTTTTCCTGCTAATTTATAAACTTTGTTTTTTTTTGGAGAACAAAAGGTTAGAGGAGGAGAAGAAAGAAAGAAAGAAGTCAACATGCGAGTGCATCAAGTGCAGGCGCTGGCGCATCTTTCAGCTGTGCCTCCTGCTACGTAGGGCCGAGCTGTGTTTGGGCTGCAACCCGACACTGCTGCTTTCTCCCCCAAACAGAGCTTTTTCTCATAAAATTCAGTCAGGCACTTCTTCTCAAGTTCTTCATACACTTTTCGCAAGAAAAAAGAAATCATTCATATCTCTCAAAGAGAGTCTCGGATTCTTCAGATATTTTCCATTATAAGCTTTTGGCACCATTATTACCCACAGATCGAGTTACTTTTCTGATCCCTCTTCTTTCATCTAGTAAAAATGGATTATTTCATTATTAGCCTGGAACCGTTACTGTTCACAGAGATCAGGTCTGTATATGAACAATGCCTTCCCCAGTACATTACTGAAAGTCCCGTGGCTGTTGTAAGGTTTCCTTTAAACACTAGAACTCTATTTTTTTTTTTTTTTGGTGAAATCAGCATGGTTACATAGTCTCTGAAAGGAAATTCCTTCTCTCTGAATTACACAAAAGTGAGATATGGTCATTTTCAATAGTTTATGGAAGGTCTTAACTGGTGCTAATCCTGTAACTAGTATGTTTGTATATGTAGTTCCAATGTCTAGGCTAACATTTACTGTAACCTGACTACATTTTAACTATCTAATTAACTGTAACTTAATGTTGCTGTTATGTCAAGTCTGCCAATGTATTAAAATGAGTCCTGTGAAAAATGGCTGGGCTGAGTCACGCCAAAATCTCCAATTTGGAAAGTTTAGCCGATAGGAAACAATCTTTGTTGTTGTGTGCCCGGTTTCTATTTTTTCTATTCCCCCTCTTCCATCAGAATTCTGTCTGTCCACATGTGGATCTCAGTTTGAGAAGCAGGGAAAACTCCGTAATGAAAATGCAGACCCATGTCATGAACATGGGTCTGCCCTCTTTCCCTTTTCTCCAGTTTCCTGTGGTGAAAATCACCCCCAGCATCAGAACTCTCATGACTGGGGAGATCAGGGGAGCAGGAAGAGATTTCGGTCTCACAGGTCCTGGGACAGAGCCCTCAGATGCATGACTGCTGCTCCTGCTCCCGCTGCATCCTTGACCGGGCAGCAGCCTTGTCAATGCTGGTCCTGCTGCCTGCACCTCTGCTTCATCTTCTCAGAGCAAATCATCCTCTCATGCTCTCAGAGTGTTTTCCTGCAGGAGAGCACCTGCCCTCTGAGAAGTGGGCTAAATCCATCCATTAATTTTGCAAAGACCACCAATAATCTGAGCCGGTGACAACTTCTAGACGCCAGCCACACGGACAGAGGCAGAACAGATGGGACGCCAGGTAGAGAGCTCCGCTTCCCATCCCCACTCCTCTGAGAGGAGCTTGAATTCTTTATGTCCTCCATGTGCCTGCTAATTAAAGTGTCTTATCTGCTTAGACTCCATCAGAACGTTTTCTACTTAATATGAGACAAATGGTTTATGTAAGTAGAGTCTTGAGTTAGACACTCAGTTCACATATGAGTGAAGGTGATAGCAATATTTCAAAGATTTTTTGTATAATGATGTTTCCTTCTGTGTTTAGCTTAACTTATATATTTGAGCACATTGCTTTTTTTACCTCCTTGGTACCTTCTTCCTATATGTGCCGTTTCCATCCTCATGCAAACCCATGCCAATAAGGCAAGAAAAAAACCCACCTTCGACTGCAGTTGCCTAGGTTTGATTCTGAATCTGGAATTTCGCAGGAATCCTCTGTTACGCTGAATTATCACATAGAGGCGCGTGTAACATCTTTGTGGGCTGTAGGCTCTTCCAGACTCTTTGTCCTCCATGGTAATGTCCCAATCACAGTGAAGTGCTCCCAAATGTGCAAGGACTATTTAAGCTTTGTAAATGCCGTCCTCCAAAAATCACTCCACATAAATGTTTCATGTCTCTCCTCTGCGATGCACAGGCCCCAAACATTCAGCTGTGAGGGTGTTTATATTTGTGGAACTCTCTTGAACATTTGCTGTGGATTTCAAACAGCTGCTACACTGAAGCACTGGGAATAGTAAGATCATGAATATTCAGGTGAAGCCACTGGAATGAACAGCCGTTAATAGAATAAATGCCTAAACAGTTGTGTAAGGCTTATTAAGACCTATTGGGGCTGAGATAATAAATTCCCTCTTTGACATGTTGCAACTACTGTAGTTTAAACATTTTGGACCACCTCTTCAGAACTGAAAGAAAAAATTATGTTAGTTCTGTGTGATAACACAATGAAACACCTGGAAGGCTTGGCGCTTGTATTAGATTTGGCAGGGAGATTTTAACGTGCTAGCTCATCCTCACTTAAAATCATGGCACTGTTTATTGTGTTAGTTGTCAAGGTTATCCAAATTACATACAGTCTGGAGTGAGCACAGTTATTTTGCTAGAAAGTATGTTTTGTTTTGTTTTGTTTTGTTTTTCTATTTTCAAGTTTGGAAATCATCGATAATTTACATTTGCATTGCTGGAGAAACATGGACAGAACTCCACTGCACAAAAATAGAGACTAAGCAGGATGTTCGGAAAAGAATAAAGCATATTTAAAGTTGTCTTATCCTACTGTGGAGGATAACCCAGCAAAGTTCAGGAAACCTGCAGGCTGTGGTCTAGCTTCGTACATTCAAAAAAGATTGGCGGTTCTGAAGGCGACATTCCTGTTATGAGGACACCTGGCTGGCTGCAGTAAGCACAAAGCACTGGAGTTGTGCTCGGAGTATCAGGAGTGCTTAATTGTTGCAGGGGAACTGTCTTTTCCTTTGAATTTAGCTGTCACGTTGCATTATGCTGTGCTGCATTGCCTGGTTGTGGCATCCTGTGTCACGAAACATAAAATCTGACAGCATGCAGCGTAACTCTCGCAGGTTAAAATTTAAAGGCAAACTCAGTAATATTTGATCAGTTACCTGCTGTCAGCTCAGAGAAAGGGCATTTGATCTACAATAGCAGGGCTAACTTGTTAGGAGCAAACTTGCACACAGTGTTGCATTCAGCTCTGCAGCAGCTGTGAGTTGGGAGCCTCAGCACAGCCGCTCAGGTGCACTTTGAACTTTTAAAAATTAACCCATTTGGCTCTTTCTCAGTGTTTTAAGAAATTTATCAAACCAAATCCCTATTTACTAGTCTGTGTAAGGGACAGGCAGACTCTGGTAGTTATTTAGAGAGGAAACTCCCAGGTTACATGAAATATCCCAAGAAGTTAGTTAATTCCACTGGAATTTGTACAAAACCCTGTTTTAACACTGTACTTTCTGGGGTCTTTCTGCAAGCAGCAATTAGCTTTTCTGATCTAGTTGCACAAATGATCTCATTTTGCATTTTGTTGACTGCCCTGATGTATGCAGCACACTGTGCAGATCAGCCGTCTGCATGAAAGGGAGTCAGAAGCTAGTCAGGATGAAATAAAAGCTGAAATCCCAACGTTTCCCTTCACCCCCTTCCCCGCTCTCCTGTTTTTCTGTGACCTGTTTATCAATATGAGAACCAAATCTGTTTCGGAAACTTCTGTGTCATGGTTACATTTTGGGAGGAAGGAACAGATGGAATAGATTAATTAGTCAAACTATGTTTAAGTAGAAAGGCATTTCTTTCCATGAGTAGCCAAAGGCTAGAAAGAACATATAAGGGACAAGGAGAAGTGCCTCGGGACTTCTTGCTTGCTGGAACAGCTTCCCAGTTTAAGGCTTTCAGCAGCATAAAGGGGCTTTGATTTCAGCTGCTATTAAGAAGTAGGTCAGGAGGTGCCTGCTTTGCAGGAAGGCAACTGCTCCCTCCAGCTTGTTGGAAGTAGCCACTCCAAAACACTTTTTGCATGTCATTTTTGTACAGACTCTGGCTTATAATGATTTCCACTAGCTATTGCTGTGATATGAAAGCAAGTGTCCCTGCTGCTAGTATCCATCAGTGCATGCTCTTGCTCTTCAGCAAGTGCCTGCCTAATACGATGCACCGTCATCTGTCTCCAGTTTTCCAGAGCCTCAGGCGAATACTCATTTCATCACCTCCCAATTTTTCCTGCTTGGAACAGAAAACTTGCCACTACACTTCTGGCTCCAATGTTGCTAGCTGCCACGAAGCTAGGCCAGACACGCCACTGCTTTAGAAACTTAACACGACTTTGTTTAACTTTAATATTGATCTTTGACGGCTCGTACAACCCTATGTGAAAAAACAAAGCCCAGAAAAGCAACTGGCTTGGGAATCACTGCGCTCAAGTTTCGGGAGGTTTAGCACAGCTAACTTGCACCTGGTGCCTTGCGCTGGGCACTAGCTGCAAGGTTTTTGCTTGGATTCAGTCACCCGACCTACAAGGAGATACTGAAGCAAGGCGCCTGCATGAGGACCGTGGTCGTATTAATATCCTCTGATAGCCCATGGAGAGAAATTTGCACATCCTGAATGCAATTTAGCTGCCTCCAAGGGCCTGCTTCCTACCACAGAGCAAAAGGGGGTCACAGGCTGACCCGGCCTAGGAGCACTTCTGCTGAGCACCAGGCAGACGGATTCAGCCCTTCCTCTCACTGGTTTGGTTTGGGTGGAGTAATTCCCACAAGCAATCATATTTACTAACTAAAATGTGTAACTGCCCTCTCTGACAACTTCTAGAGAATGTGTTTTACTGCTGTTTCTATTTTTATTTTGTCACGGACAGGAAGGGAAGATGGGAAGGAGTCTGGGACGGAAACAGTTATTTCAAATAACTGAGTCGGGAAAGATTTTGGCTACGAGGGAGATTTAAATCTAACCCAGATGTAGCTCATCAGTGTCTGGAACAGGAGAGATGGTCCCAATCACCGAGTAGCACCCAAGGCTGGCGCGGGAAGCTGAGGGACAGCTGGGGGTGAGGAGTGCCGCCTGCTCGGCCTGCAGCCCCAGGAATGGCGCCGGGGCTGTGGCTGGGCAGGGGGGTCAGGGAGCGGGATGGAGCTCACCCCCAGGCCCCGCTGCTTTCTGGGCACGTTGGCAAAGGGGCAGGGCTGATACAGGTCTGAGCAGGGGCTGAGGAAGAGGAAGAAAGCCTTCTCCTTACTGCCCTGTCTGAATTGGGGGTCTCCGGCACCCAGGACAGCAGCTGGAGGGACGCGGTGGGCCTGGGCTGCCCCAGCTGGTGTGGCGTCGCTCGTGTTTGTTGCTGACACTGCCCAGCGTGAAACTGGAGCGATCCCTTTCCTCCTCATCCCCATCTTCCTGAAACGAGGTGGCAGTTGTGTACCAGAGAGGTATAGCCAAGTGCCCGAGGCTGTTTCAGAGACGACAGGCGTACACCCAGGTATATACGGCCAGCATGCCTCACGCGGGGCTCTGGCCACTGCTGCGAGCTGAGCAGCCAGGCCCCAAAAATAAAACTCTGGATAAAGTTTAATTCTCCTGATCATGGATGAGAAAGTTGACGAATGACCCAGCAAGCCATCCAGTGACAGAATACATTTTTTTTTTTTTTTTTTTTAACCAAGAACCTTTCTGAGATTGTCTAAAAAATATATATCTGTTTAAATTCACCGTATTTGTCATGTCTTTGCTACAGCTATGAGAGAGAAGGTAGGAAAGCAAGAAAGGAGGCAAGAAAGAAATTGCTTTTCTGGTTGTCTTGCAGTAACTCTGGGCGCTATGATCTGGAATAAATCTCACAATACAGAAAACACTATGTTTACTGAAAAAAATGCACAGTTTGTGGGTTTTAGTCTCAGCAAGACAGATGGAAATAAAATGAAAGAAGAAATCACCAGAGGTCTGTTTAGAAAAGCATTATTCAAAAGATCAAAGAAACAACATGTAGATTGTAATGATCATTGTTAGATAATAGTCTTTTTTTTAAATTTTTTTTCCTGGTAAATAGTGCTAACATATGCTGAGAAAACCTGGGATCACAGCTCCCCGTTATCTCTAGTCACCTACGTTTTAACAGTGTTGAGATCACATTGTTCAAATCACTCGGCTCCAAAAGGATCATCTTATCAACACATGATAATAGCAACCAGGGCCATGTCGATTTGTAGCCAAGGGCGCAGAATTCTGACCTCAACTCAGAACATCTCAAAGGCTTTAGATACCAGTGCTGAGACCTTGGCATGACCTCACTGCAAAATAAAGGTTAAAAAAAGACCCAAAATGGACCCAGACTGACAGGTCTTTAGAATGAGGCTGTATATTTATGTAATAATCCAGTTTGAATTCAGATCTTGCATGTAGCTGGAAGACAGATTTTTATTTATTTCTTTATTTTTTTGACTGCTGCAAAAGATTTCCCAGTGGAGGTACAGATCCATGCATAAGGAATTTAAGCCTGCAGAGAATACGTTTGCTTTACTAGTTGCCCTTCATGGACCTGTTAGGAATAGCCTGTGAACCCTCAGGAGCTTTCATCCCAGAGTCTGTAAATGATGGCTGTATAATTTTAGGATGGGTGTGTGGTTACTAGATTAGTAATAGCATTAACTCATTTCTTATTGTGTTTGTCTTTCAAGGGAGGAATTAATAGAAGCAGGATTATTTTCAGAACAAGGATTCTTTGGGTGACAGCAGAACATGCTTGAGGTGTCAAGAGTGGGGACACAGAGTCAGGATCCCGGGGGGGGGGGAAGGGGTAACATCCTGGCAGGAAAGAAATGGAGCTCATCTAAGCGAAAAACAATGCTTGATTGGGAAGGAAGAGTGTAATGACCTGGGTATAAAATTCAGAGCAATGGATGTGCTGTTGCCTAGTTCCTCAATTCAGTACTACCTTTGCACATGCTTCTTTCTGCAGAAGGAGTGAGACTAAACCTTTTCATAGAAGGAAACACACTGTCAAATGCCTGGTTTTGGACAATATCCCCACTGGTGATGCCCCCAGGTACTGCGAGTCTCAGCTAAGTACGGTCAGCTAAATGCGGTGATGACTGAGGAGCCTGCAAAAGATATTGCACAGCCTAATGCAGCCACTCTGGAAGGTAATGCCATTTATGAAAGCACTGTAAGCACCGAGATTTTAACAGTTTGCTACCATTAATGTCCCTCTACACGTGGCAAATATATTGCTACCTAGCACAAAGCCAGCATGAAGAAACCCCAGAGCTGAAAAACCTGCGTGATTAAAATACAATGATAATTACATACATTGCAGATATTCTTCAATAATCGCATAAGCCTGGCTGTTTTGTCTTCTCTGGTAAAGAGGTATCCTTGCGAGTGATCTGGGTTCCATGGATACCATGAGCAGCTCCAACTTTGTGCCTTTAATGCTTGCACTGTAAAAAACGCTGTTTAAATATTCATGCTGACCTTAGAAAGCTATCCACTTGGCCATCTGGAGGACTCCCATACCCCATCCAGTAGTATTTTATTTTGAAGGATATATTCTGATCACACTGACTGGGCTAAATAGACTATTGGTCCATTTGTTTTGTAACTGCCATTTAGTTACCCCTCAGGATGTCAGCTCAGTTTATCAGGGTGGAGGTGAATGAATTCTCCAATAAAAAATATAGACAAATACGACCAAGAATTGCGGGCAGTTAGGAGGTTACTCATTCCCATTGTCGCTTCTGTGAGTGGAAGTGACCTTGTCTGTAACTACGTGACCTTGCACCTTGTGATTCACATGAAAATTCAAAGCAAAAACCCTGCCAGGTTAGAATGAGAAGGCAGCCTTGTGTTTGAGAAAAAAGAGATCTGCTTGTTGTGGCAGTGCTGGGGCTGAGTACCATACAGGGACACGGAGTGCATAATGCCCTGGGCTAATGGGAAAATGAATGGAGAGGGAACACACTTAGTTAATTTGAAGTGGGAAGGAAAACGAGCATGTGACAATGTCAGGGTGATGGCTAGGAAGAGGAAGAAATGCTATGTCGAGCAGAGCCCCAAAGGTAGAGGCGTCACAATCCTGCATGGGGTCTTGCGAGGAAGGGCCAGCTCCTCGGGGCTACCTGCCTCTGCTTGCTTCAGGTGGGAACAGAAAACGGCCCCAGCTTCATTGCCCAGATTCCAAAAAATCATTATATGGAGTAGGTAAAGAATTGTCCCATGGCCATCATGGTTCTCCAAGGGCAATTCCACTCTCTAGGGATCTGCAAAGTCACGTAAAGCACACCAGAGCCATTCGCTGCACACCCTCTTGCTCCTGAGACACCCCACCAGTATCGCTAATGCAAGGTTAGATGAATCGCTCGCGATCAACAATGTTTATTTTGGCCTTTTCTCTCCAGTTTGGGTGTGGGGGCAGTGGCGATGGTGCTATTTGGCTGATTTATTTATATTAGGAAGGAGGGTGGAGGAAGGGGGCGTATATCCATGGTCACGTTGACTTTTTCAAGCTGCTTTGGAAGAAAGTGCGTGCTTAATTTGCATTCAAACTGCATCTCTGGTTCCTATCTCTCAGAAATGCTTGAATAGATTGTGGTGTGTACAAACCTGGCAATAACTCCAAGCTGGACTGACAAGAGTTAGGAAACACTGCTTAATTCTTCCATTTCATTTTACTTTTCTAGTCTTGGGTAGAATTTTATTCTTTGCTGCTTGATCATTTTCCTTGTGATTCATGTCCTTTCAGGAAATTGTAATTGACAAAAATAAAGCACTTTGGTTGTTATTTAGTGAGCTCCAGCTAAATTCACACAGTCCTGCTTAAGAATCTATGCCCTCCGTGCCGCATTTGTTTTAAGCTTCCAGCCTCTTCTAGACAGATTTTTTTCCTGTGCAGGCACAAAAGCACTTTAGTCAGCACAAATTTGGAAGTAGAATAAAAAGCCTGTAATAGCATATCTCATGCTGCTATCAATTTTCCACCGGTGGAGCACTTTGGTACATGAAGTCCTTTGTCTATATTCAGAAGTCAGCTTCGGTGACATTACATGAGCAACTACAACATTATAGCGTGTTCCACACTGGTTTGAATTGTAACTTAAAAAAAAAATAAAATAAAATGAAGAAAGGATGTCTTGGAATGCAGCCAGGGCATAATGATTTCAATTCTGAAGAAATCCGACAACCAATTACACTAAATTCAACATTTTCATGTACTGTAAGTTTAAAATCTCCTCTAATCAAATAGGGAAACCCTTTTCCCCCATTATGCTATGGTTTTAGTTACCGGTAGGCCTCTAAAAATCTGGTTTTGCTTAAAAAGAAACCCTGAAAGGTTATATTTACTATATGTATGAAAAAGGGTTGAATCATACAATTATATATTTTAGAATACTAAAGCGATGTAAAAGAGACTAATCATGATCCCAAATTCAATTTTCAAACCTTTAATTGATCCCATCCCAAAGGTAACATTCTATCTTAATTGCCATACTGAAATGGTTGCAATTACGTAAAATAAAACTATTCATTGGTAACTGGAAAAAGTCTTCTCATTAAGCAGATGACGGCCAGCCTTGAAAATAGTTGATTGCAAAAGGATGCAACCACTTTGCTTATATTTCCTTTTCTGGTTAAACTCTCCTTCACATATGTTGAGTCCGTTCCAAAAAACCACACACACACAACAGCAAGTTGAAGATAGTACCGTGGCGTGTGTCTCTGCTCCCTGCACCTTCCCTGGGCAAAGCTGCTACCTTGTAGGGGGGAAGAAAGGGCCAGAAGGAAAAATGGCTCGAGGGCTGATCTGCCGTGTCGGCAGGCTCTGGGGAGCACAGCACACCGTATCATCTACAGGGTGCTTCGTGGGAAGGGAGCTCCTCTGGAGATGCTTTAAACCCTGCTCCAAACAAACTCGGGAAATAATTGCTGCAAGCTGGGCTGTCGTGTCAGCCTTGTGAAAAGTTAAACCCCTGCCACAATGAGAGCAAGATGAAAGGCCCATGGAACCGAGTGATATAAATGTAATGATTTTCTCTCCTCCTTGGAGGCATGGCTTTGAAAAAGGTGGTGACCATGAGCCCAGGGAGATCTTAATTCCCTGTTAAAATCAGAAGTTGGGCTATGAGGTGTGTATAGGTAGTCCTGCTTGTACAGGTGTCACACAGGCAGGACTAGGAAAGGTCAGTTCCCTTCTGTTTGCCTGTTTGTATACAGGCAAAGGAAACTTACAGTGTTCCCGAGGTAGGTGTTGATGAAGCAAGAAGACTGGCAACGTTTTTATTATTGCCAGGAGGGACTGAGCCACTCTCGATTTGATACCAACACCTGTGTCACTTGGAGCTCCGTCTCACTGGATGCGGGTATCACGTCAATAGTCACCAGGTAGTTTACTCATTGCTATGACTATTATTATTTAACTTCTGTAAGCTACAGCTCTCCAGCAGAGACAGAGGCATGCCTACAAGAGACTGCTAGAATTAGAAACACGGCACAAGACTTTCAGCTGTGATGGCAGCAGATCACTGGCACAGACTATTGTGGAAACTAGAAAAATATCCCTCTTTTTTTCCCTTTGATCTTGTCTCAAGAAGGCTGGATGTTTTTTCCAGAACATCATCTCTGGTTGAACATACACCGCTCTTCTCTACTTGGGAGTTCAAAGATGAATGTCCACTGCCTGTGGCATACAGAAGATTAGACTAGATGATCTAAAGGTGCAGGCTGAAATACGTAACAGGTAAATTTGTCATGGTAACAGGTAAATTACCTTTCAGGTAATTCTCTGAGCAAATCCATCATGTGGAAGTACTGGAAAAAGCCCCCTTGTACAACACAGAAAGTTTCCATGATGACTGTCACCATCTCTCTGTTCAGGTGCAGGTTTGGGGCTCTGTTGAACTGTATAAAATCAATGAAAGGAGAGTCCCTATCTCAAACAGTTCATGTTGTTTGAGTATAAGACGAGATGGAGTAGAAACAAACGGATACAAACAGATGGAGAAGCACAAGGTAAGCCTGAAATGATTATATGTTTAATAAGCATCAACTGCAGCATGCCAGCTGTAGCTTCTCAGTCAAACTCTTGTATGTGTTGATTAAATAAGTACTTTGTTTCTACACCAGCAAATACCAAGGCTCTGGACATGCCCATCCCATCAATGTTCAAGAGTCATTTGGGTAATGACCGTAATATTATGGTTTGCTATTGGTTAGCCCCAAAGAGGTCAGGCAGTTGGACTTGATGATCTTTGAAGGTACCTTCCAACTGAACTAAACTAACCTAAACTATTCTATTCTATTCTAGTCATCTAAACATGTTTATGTACGCTCATGATAGTTACAGAAAACAGATCCTTTAAACATCCAGGAGATACAGTAGAAGTGATGTAGGTGCCTGCAGGTTAGCTACCAGAACATAGTTTTCTATTTCCCTTTAACAAAGGGACTTAGATGCCCAATGGGACTTAGCTGTCCAAGTCATTTAGACATGCTAATGCAAGCCAAATATTGCCTATATATATCTTTAAACATCTGAGCCTTTGAATTGCAGTGCTCTGTAGTGATGAATAAATGCCTACTTGGACATAGAACAAAGATATTTGACTAGCTGAATAGGCAGCATTTGAATTGTACAGAACATACAGATACTCTGCTAAATGAATGGCTGTTCGCTCGCTTGATCAATAGGAAAAATTGCTCTTTCTCTTTCTGAGCACAGAGTATTTGCAGTAAGGAGGACATGCATATAAACCCAAAAAATCTATTTCACCAGCCCTTGAGCAGACTGGTTAAAATGGAACCAGTGCATCTTTTTTGCTGATGAAATCTTCCGTAGCGATTCATGCAGAAATCACCAGCAGACCTACAGACACTCGGGTTCTGCACTTGTCCTGAAGCACACAGCCCAGTAAAGCAGCATTCCAAGTCTGACCTACTTCTGTCCCCACCTCGTTCCACCAGACCTAAATCTTGGTCCTGCAGTTGATCTGGAAAATGGTTGTGAATACAAATGATTCCCGGCACTGCTTCTAGGCTCAGGAAGAGTTTCAGTTATGTGTTCATCTGAACCCAGTGCACTCGGGAAACTCAGGGACTCTGAGGTCAAGCAAAATTTTTCCTCCAGCAAAATCAATGCACTTTTTGAGTAAATCAGCTTTGGAAGTGCTTTGCATTTCTGTGGAGGATTACTCTTCACCCAAAGAGACAGCAAAACGCGGCACGAAATCAGTATCTGAAACTTTCCCAAACTTTACTAAAATAGCAGTGAAAGGCCACACTCTTAGCTTGCATAAGCTGGTGCAGATCAGCTCTATGACAATTACCACGGAGATCAGCAAGGTTTGAGGTTGTTCAGCTGGCTGACCCACCTCTCCTATTGATCATTCTTGCAGCTGAAATCATCACAATACCATTTTTATTTTTTTTTTTCCTGATGTTAAAAGAAAGCAAGCAAAACACTGACAACTTTAAATGAAACAGAAGCCAAGCATTACCCAGTTTGTTTTCAGAGCACTTCTAAGAAACCTCTGTGAATGTCATGGGATGTGAACATCGTTTCAGCTTTACACTTCTGCTCTCGCATACAGAAGATTTCCTTTGGATTGTGTGGGGAATTATTTGTATCCGTGCCCTTGGTCCTAATGTCACTTACAGATGAGCCAGCTGAGCCAGCACCAAACCAGGGCTGACTGAAGATGTACCACTGTGAGGAGACAGGGATTGCTAAACTCCAACTTCTGTTGCAGTCTGACTCAAAGTAGCCTTAGGCCAAAGTCTAATTTGGGTACATGGTTATACACCGGCCTTCTCTGCCAGGGGGAAGTCTGATCTATCACTTTCATTAGGTATAGACTTTCGTGAGAGTTTGTTATCTGATAGCAACTGCAACAAAAATATGCAAAGCTCAGCCTGAACAAATAGGAGGCAAAACAGAGAATGCTGCTTGTGGACGGAGCAAGGTGCTTGACCTCATTTCTCTTTGAGTTAGGATTTGGCAGGCAATGTTTTAAGGAGGTATGTGGGGACCTGGAAGGAGATAAATGCTGTCTTGGATCCGAAAGAGGACTTTCTTTTTCATTTCAATCTGCTGGTAAAAAATGCCTAAACTTGTAACCTAGCAATTCGAATTTCTGTCATCTGACTGAAGTTGTAGTGAGTTTTTTAACCTGCACACTGGAATGTGTTTCCCTGCCTTCTTCCTTCACCTGCCCTGTCCTTCCCCAGCTATCACAAGCAGAAATACAGCGGGAAAGAACATATCCAAGGAGGAAAGAGGAGAGAGGGTGGTTCAGATTTGCTGAGCAGCCTCAGATGTGCTGTTCCCATCCTTCTGCACCAATGCAGAGCTATGGGCATGCTGTGGAGATGCAGCATTAAAAAACCAGACACAGTAATGCTCTGTGCTTCCATGAAACATTTACCCGCAAACGTTATTAATCCCAGGTAAACAGAAGAGGGTGAAAAGCAGCAAGTGAAGCTTGCTCATGGCAGCTGAGCACAGGATGGTGTTTCTGACCAGAGGCCGTGTAGGAGGTCAGTAGCAGGGCTGGAGCTGGACCCCAGCTACTCTGCTGCTCACCTTCCCTGTCCACCTGCTGTGCATGCTGAGCCCTTCATCTTAAATCCCCTCAATGTCTTGAAAGTGCCATTCGATAACACTGCTCCGGAAATTTTGGACAGTTACTGGGTCATTGCACAAAATCCCACCTAATAAAGGAGATATTTAGGTGATAAAGGAGATAACACCATTAAACCACAGCACGCAAAGCAGAGTTAGTTTACTTGGAGTGTAAACTGCATAGTACTCTAAGATGAATGCATGTTGTATTCCTTCCATGGTTATATTTAAATCTGTGTTTTCTTTAATTTGAGTCTGCTCTATAAAGATTTCAGCAATTTGAAACAAAAGTATCCTTTAAAAAAAGAAAAAAAAAATTGACATGATAGCATCCTTCATGCCAGGCTGGCCCTGTTGTGATTTTACATTGAGGGTGCATTTTAATTGATGAAATGTGCTACACAGCACAACTTGAAAAAGTAACAACCTTTAGTTACCATTTGGAAATGTGATGGAGGTGCCAGAAGTTAAACTCTTAGGACTAAATGAAATAACAGAAGCTCCCTATCCTTTCTTGAAGACGCTCATTAGTTTTCACTTTCTCACATTCTGTTTGCCATGGATTTCATCCAAGAATGACGGATGTAGAGTTATTAAGCAAGTGATAGTTTCAAAACTCCAAGTGTCAGTGCTCAGTGTGGAAGCTCAGTTACCTTGCAGAGGACAGGAGGTTTAAGTACCAGTACCCTGAAGCTGGCATTGCAGCAGAGGGATTGATCACGCGGAAAGGTACCGTCAGAACAGCCTGAAAGACGCGAGTCAGTTATAGGAATGGACAAATAAACAAATGAGGAATGTTTGAGGAATAATCCGGTATTTGAATGCTCTGGCACACACAGGAAACCAAAAAAAAAAAAAAGGAAAAAGAAAAAAAGGAGTTTTAATATTCGGAAGGGAATGGAACAAGCGCCTTTTCTTAAACTCTGTCCAAGGGTCGGGATGTGATGCACGGGTATCTCAGACACTACTAGGCCTCTTTGAGGGATGAGGCAAATCACTCATGTTTCTGATTATGGGCTTAGAAGAGGAATCCACGTGTACAGGTCACTCTTTCACTTGTTTGGGCCTGCTGACGTGACCAGACATGGTCCATGGGACACGCGCCGTGCATGCGGTACCAGGGCTCCACGTAAGGAACCTGCTGGAGCACATGGAGAGCAAAGCTGTACTTCAAAGCCCAGCCTTCAGCTGAGGAACAGAAAAGCAAGCTGCCCACCTGAGCTCTCCTTATTTGACCTTCCAAGTGACATCACTGCCACAGCTCCCTGTTTCCAAGGTCCATCCCCAGGCCTAGATGGCTGTTTCATCTGGCCTCTCTTGCATTTCCTGCCACGCTCTGACACTGAACCACTCAGGCCCATCAATCAAATTAGCCCCAACCCAACTCCATTAGCTTTTTTACATTACTTTTCCTCATGCTTTTGCACATGATGCAAAATAAAGAACATCAGTTTTGCTTGCAAAATAAAGTGGAAGCAAAAAGTAATGCTGGCAAAAGCTGGTGATGTAGTTTTTTCTTCTGTCTTAGATGCAGGAAAAGCATAAAAGGGGGCTGAGTGAGAAGCGTGCTGCACACTTTCTCGTTTGATTTCCAGGCTCTGGTGACTTCATGTGTGACAGCTCACATCAGACTGTGCATCCCTGGAAGTCCACCTGTTCCTGGCTTGCTTCATATTCCAACCTGAAAGCCATCAGGGTCGTATCCAGAACTAAGCATGGCCTCTCCTCTGAGTGCTTCTCTGCTACACTGCGTGATTCAGACTGTGTTGTAAAGACTTGGTTTTTATTTTTGAATTAACTTAGAGACTCACTGTTATCATCCATCCTGGCAAATAGTTTAGGCTGGATGAAACCTCTCAGAACAGAAACCTCTTCCCAGGGTTCTGTAGTTTTCAGCCACAGAAAGGTTTGCAATAATTTGCCTACAATGAAGCTGAGCCTGGTCCTCAGATTTATTTCAGCCAAACAGCTCAACTTTAAATCTCTGTGCACAGCACCCATACACCGTTTCTTTCACCTGCTTTTAATTCTGTTTCTTGCAAACAAATTGCTCTTGAATTTCTTATATTCAAGTGGCATCCTTTTCATGTTCTGTTTGCAGGAAGCTGAAGTGGTGGAAATCTATTTTTGCAACATTGTCTTTGAGGAATGAGTTTTGGGTACCATGGTTCAGGGATGATATAGATTAATTTGAGGTATGTCAAGGGAAAACAAGAATGATTGGAGCTGTAGATAACATGACCTGGCTACGGACGTGAGAAGAATTCATCGCTTTCCTCTCTGTATTTTCTTTTTTCATAAAATCGGGCACTTCTCAGAATCACAGAATCACAGAATAGTCTAGGTTGGAAGAGACCTCCAAGATCACCGAGTCCAACCTCTGACCTAACACTAACAGTCCCCACTAAACCATATCCCTAAGCTCTACATCTAAACATCTTTTAAAGACCTCCAGGGATGGTGACTCCACCACTTCCCTGGGCAGCCTATTCCAGTGTCTAACAACCCGTTCAGTAAAGAAGTTCTTCCTAATATCCAGCCTAAAACTCCCCTGGTGCAACTTAACCCATTCCCCCTCGTCCTGTCACCAGGCACGTGGGAGAACAGACCAACCCCCACCTCACTACAGCCTCCCTTGAGGTACCTGTAGAGAGCGATAAGGTCACCCCTGAGCCTCCTTTTCTCCAGGCTGAACAAGCCCAGCTCCCTCAGCCGCTCCTCGTAAGCCTTGTTCTCCAGGCCCCTCACCAGCTTCGTAGCCCTTCTCTGGACTCGCTCGAGCACCTCCATGTCCTTCTTGTAGCGAGGGGCCCAAAACTGAACACAGTACTCGAGGTGCGGCCTCACCAGATCCGAGTACAGGGGGACTGAACTCCTGTTTCCTATAGCATATTCCTTTTCCAGAACCTAGCCTCCAATGTGGGCAAGAGGCAACGGGAGTAACAAGGACTTTGGGGTTTGAACACGAGCTGTGAAGCACTGAAATAGGTCGTCTTGAGAGGTCACAGATTATTCATCACCGGAGGTCCTAAAGATTGAACCGGACAACATCAGAAAGCTGACTGTGCTGTTGGATATCTGAATGTACTGGCTGACCTCTCAGGCTTTTATCCAGCAGAAATTGTGGCAAATCCAGCAATTTATTTATTTATTTATTTATTTTTTCTCCGAAGATAGAAGTCTGTGACTTTTGCCACCAGCCTGAGAAGAAGACCCTTTCAGGGGTCTTTTCTGGAGGCAAAAGTTGATTTAAGCCTATTCAATACAGCTGTACATGTAAGTTAATAGTTATTCTCCTTTGCAGGAGATTTTGAAGCTCTGTTGCAGCAGATGCTATGACCTGGCAGTTCTCAGCCTTGGCTTTTGTTGTGGCTTTCCCACTTCCTCTGATCCCGTCTTCTTGATCTGCTCTTTCAGGCGCCCTGTGCTATGTCTTTCCTCATTTTTGGATTCATGCCTGCATCTCAAACTCATCACTCTCCTTTCCCATGGGTTTACTGTCGGATCCTTTGTGTACAGTCATCTGTCACTGAGGACTTCATACTGCCGTAATTTGCCTCTCTAGCATATTTTGTGAGCCCTGACAGTCTTCTCCAAATACGCATTTTACTGGAAGTCCACACATACATCCTTTACTATTTTAGTCTCCTTATAACCTTAATTATAAATGTAATTAGATGATGGTGGCTACTCCTCGGGAGCTCCCAAGCATGCCCTAATTTACAGCCCACCATTACTCAGTGCGAGCCATAGAAAAACCCATTTGCTGCTAAGAGCTGCTGCAGGACCAGGATGGGAAACAAGGTGGCAGGGCATTTCTAGGAAGGTCCAGAAAAAAATGTGCGTGAATGTAATAATGTGCCTTCAGAAATGGGTAAGGGCTGATTTATCTCTGTGCCACCAATTTCACCATTAGAACTCTTGCCAGTGGGATTTTAACATACGGTTTGCTGATGGGTTCGTGGAAACAGGGTTAGCCTGGACCCTGAGAAATCCCCTGTGAGATGCTCTGTCCAAAAGCAGGCTTGCTCCTGCCAGAGGGTTGTCTACCGTATTCTTTAGCGTGCTCTCTTAGAGCAAACAACAGTGTCCAGGGCATGTCCTAAGGAATTTTTTATTTTTATTTTTTTTCTGAATGAAAGACAAGAAAGCACTGTCTGGAACAAGAACAGGAACAGAGATAATGTCCTGTTGAGAGTGAAAACATTTGAGAGCTTCCAGTGGCACATTCCTGACAGTTGTAAGAGACGGTGCAGAGTAAGGAGTGGGTCTGCCCTTGAATTACAAACGGAAGAGAGAATTTCTGTCCCAAAGAGCTTACAGTAGGGATAAGCAATTTTTGTATCCATTTCTTCTTGAGTTTTTTTACACTTCATGATTTGATTTTATTTATCAGCTTGTCTGTCTTTAATACTGTTCAAAAACACAGGAACAAAATGCTTTACAATAGCAGATACTGTTAAAAAATGTTAAACCGTGGATTTTCCTTGTTCCAGGACAGGATCATGTCTGCCAGCTCAGAACGATTCTGGCCTAACACAGATATATTCAGATTGAATGTATATTCAGTGTCAGTTCTAACTCCCTTGCCATGCCCAACTTCTACAGACAAAACTTGTCAACCCATGGTTAGCATCACGATAATTTACATTTCAAAACAGCCCACTAACATCATCATTACCTGTATTATTTCTGCTCTGCATGCGAGACAGAGCGGCTGGAAGGACCACTTTCAGGTTCTACCAAAATACACGGAAAAACTCTCACTGCCTTCACCAGAAGTCAGATCAAGTTCCAAGGTTGCATGTCCACATTTTTCTGAGTGGTCCTGGCTCTGCACAGAGGCCCCTACATCGTGTTACATTCCTCTGCAGAAAAAAAAAGATGTGGGAATTTTTCACCCTTCCAGAAACAGCTCTCTTTGGAAATCACATTTGTTTTCTCTGTAAGTACCGGAAATAAATGGATGTGAAAAGCTCAACTGTTGACTCTAAACCGCCTCTTATTTTGGTATCATTTTTAGGGGGGTTGGGGGAGGTGGGGGGGGAACAGGGACAGGGGCAGGGAGGTAGTGTGCATGCACATGCACTCACAGCTAAGGTCTTAATTCTATCTCCAGATGCTGTGTATAATCTAGAGGTTTATCTTAATGAATTATTTCTGTTATTACTGCAGGCAAAGTGAGATTTAATTTGATGTGTGATATATCCCAGGATTAACTACCCTTTGGTTTTATTTGCTCCATAATGGTGAATTTTTGTTTATAGACCCATTTTGTAATTACATCCCTGAGCTCAGAGGGGCTACGGCAACGCTTCTTCGCCCTATAGGAGATCAGGATGCAATTCCCTTCTCCCAGGCCTGTTGTAAGCTGTGGCTAGAACAGAAGTTGCACAATATGATGTGCACCGTTTTGTCTTGCTTAGTAGAGGCTTTGCAGGACAGAGCACATTGAATTGAGAGGCTCTCCTTGGCCTAGAAGACTGCGATTACCTCTTGAGAGGAGTACACAAGGTGGAAGAGAAGCTTCACCTAGAAAAGTGACAACAGTGGATGTTATAATGAGTGCCAGGAGCATTCGGTTCAATCCCTCATGACACCGACACGCTGAGAGCATCACAGCACCACAGAGGCTCCGGGGGTGCTGCAGGGTGCTGTGGCCATGGGAGCAGGTGGAGCATGGGCTCGTTAATTCCCTATTTCCCAGCTGACCTCCCCTCAATGGGAAGCCAAGCCTTCAGCCCATCCTCAAAGACTCATCACAGGCTGGTGGTCATGGCACTGGGACACCTCTCCCTTCCTCTCCTGAAGCTCTGGATTTCCTGCTCCATCCAGCCCAACCCCTTCCCCTGTCTTCTCCTAGCCGGGCGGTTGAGGACCACCATACCTGCACTGGCTCATATTCACAGCATCTCTCTAACAGCTGCAAGAGAAAGAGGAGCCTGCCCCAAATCCAGCTCATCCACTTCCCTGGTGCCCGTCCCAGTGTGGTCCCAAAAGGGGCAGGGGCTGCGAGCCCCATGGCAGCTCCGTTCAGAGCAGGACACGTCATGGGGTAGCAGAAGCTGTGAGAGCACCCTTACCTAATCCCCTGCTAACATTGGCACGACGCACACACAATTGTGTTTCACTGCAGTCACAGTGCTCTTAATCAGTAATACATGTAACAGCAGAAGTCAGTGCAAGTGCTGGGAGAAAAAGTGGAAGCACACAAATCCACCTGGGCCTTAGTACACCCCTTGGAAATGGTGTTTTTTTTCATGCCGACACTCTCAGCTCGCTGGGAGCAGTGGCTCCAACTTGGTGGAGCCCCCCAGGAACAAGCTGGAGCGGGCAGCTCCACCGAACCAGCCCGAAAGCACCAAGTTCAAAGAGGAGGTCAGGCTTCTCAGGGAGAGGTGTTGGGTTCAATCTCTACTCAAACAGAGTCATGCTGAAAAAGATGCATATTTTCTAGGTATACATCATGCTGAAGACAAAATGTTGTATTTGTTTTTTTTTTTTTTTCACTGCCAGACAAGAATGTTTGAGCCATTAAACTGCACTGAGCTAAAGCCTCCAGTCCATAAAGAGTGCCTGCAGATTTACGTTGCACAGCGTGTATTCGTAATGGCTCCTGACATGTCAGTTCTCATACACTGCCATTAAAAGTTTATTTCCACTTTTTTTTTTCTTTTTTTTTTTTTTTTCCCCAGCTAATAAAATTAAATGTTGGAAAGCCAAAGTGAAAAAGCAAAATCTGTCAGAGTCCTGCCTGGACCAGCACAAGATGGGATATTCAGAGCTGACACCAAAGCCGTCTTCAAAATCACCTACTGTTGAGAGAGCAGCGTACTAAAACTCAGCTTCCTGCTTTTTGCCAGCTTAAACCAAACCTGCAGTGTTGTTTTATGGCCTTGGGAGTGTGAATTTCAAATGAACCTTAAGGGTGGAAAGTGATCTAACAATATTTTTCCAAGAAACCCCAAAACACGAGCAGCATTTTTATGAGCAGAAATCTAGGAGTGCGCGTCAACATTTGCAAACATTTCTGAGCGATGCAAGCAACATAAATCCTAGGACTTTAAAGTTGTCAGGAGGCCAAAGCCTTGTTTCCTTTACCCATATGAGTAGTCTTGTTCAAGTCAACGGCTGTAAATAAAACGAGCAAGGCTTAGCCCGAAGTCTACAGCAAATAACGTGAGCAATCTTTTTCCCCCCGCAGGAGGAGACGCCGAGCATTCCTTGGCTGGACCTGTCCCTGCCAGCCCGTGGGGCAGCATCGGCCGTGCCCATCGTGCCAGATCTCCGCGGGGCTCCTGGTTCTCCCTCTCGTCTCTGGTGCCAGGGATGTGTCCGCGTGGCATTGCTGGATGAGGGCAGCACTGGGAGGCTGAGCCTGGTCCTGCCCTGGGGTGCACGTGGGGTAAGAACAGAGCTGCAGGAGGGGTGGGAGCAGCAGGACAGGAGGCTGGCCGCACGTCACCCCTCTCTGCATGTTCAGATATGGACCAGGGTCTTTCAAACCCTTCTAGCACTGGCTTTGATTTTTAAGACCAGAGCGGGCCATTGTGATAGCGCAGTTTGACCTCACCCACTGCTGAAACGGACCGAGTAACCAATAACATGGTCATTGTTATTAAAGCAATTAAACTGGCCTTGCACAGATCTTAAAATCTATCAGAGAGAACTCATGCCGATCATTATATCCCAGCAACAATTTGTTTGAGAAAAAATGATTTTTTAAAATTGAAATCTAGAGTAGTTTCTCTTTGCAAGGAGTGGAAGCTCGGTCTGCTACTTGCCTTCTACTGCAGCAGGTCATTTGCTGACCCTTTCTGCTATGCTAAGAAGGTGTAATAAATTTAACACCACTAAAGGAACTATAAAGACTTGAGGACCATTATTACAGATATTGTATGTGCAGTGAAAGGCAAATTGTTTGCAACTATTATTGATCGGGGAAGGCTGAGTTAATGCGATTGCAGAACATAAAACGAGGGAATATAATCAAAAAAATAAAATTAATATACCAGTCACAGAATCTGAACTCAAAAAGCCAATAAAACACATGCAATGAAGCACTCTGGAGAAATGAAACTCCGTCCCAGTGAATATCAAGCTATTTACAGGAAAGTGCAGAAATCAACTAAGGCATTCCTCACCACTCAGACAGTAAGTCCTCTCCACTCTCCCTGTTTTATAAAATTAGTAACTGCAGCTAAAACCGTGTTTCCCTGATTGCAAAGCGTCAGCAAGGTCTTCACCTGCCCTGCCATGGAAGCGCATCTTTGAAGCCTTACCCTGGGATGCAGAGTAAGGAGTCTGATAGAAGTTTGTGCAGGAGGAAAATGCTGGTGTCATCAGCCTGTGGACAGAGCAGCTAAAAATGGAAAGTTTCACAGGGAGCTGGGGTCCAGTTACAGCGGTGCAAGATGTCCTACAATCAAGTACCCATTTTAACAGTACCCTGTTGTGAGAACAGCAGCACTAATGATGTCAAAAAGCAAGAGGAAATCATGACATTGACAAGAGAATGAGGAGACTAAGCAAGAAATTAAATGTACGTCCTTTCCCTTTGGTATGTGACTTTTTTTGGACTTTCTATGGTTCAGATTTTCAAGCTTTGCTCTGTCTCCATGAAGACTTGGACTGTATTTTATTTTGTTCCAAAGCTCAGATCAATGACGTGTTCAACCTTAGGCAATGCTTGCCTTGAGGAGTCAATTCAGCCACAATGCATGCTCCGGTCTGCTTGTAGCATGGGCTGAACCACAAGTTTGTGGTGAAGGAGGTAAAACAAGACAATGCTCTTACTCCTCAAGATGTGCAGAATAATGAATTTCAGCAATTGAGAACTTTGAATCTAATTTTTAGCTTACAGGTTTATATATTATGTGAAGGGAAGCCACAGTTTTCCCTACTTTCCTCGATGCCATTTCTCCCCAAATCCTTGGGCAGGCTGGATCTCAGCAACTGCTCTGAAGGGTGCTCTGGCCTCCGGAGTAGACTGGAGGTGGACAGTTTATTAGCAATAAAAAAGAAAGCAAATTACCTGCTAAATGTGCACTTACATTTTCTTCATGTACAACAGGACTTTCTTAGCACTTTCTATCCAGACAGGGAAGTAAGGATATCCTTTTAAAGTGCCTATCCAAAAAGAGGTAAAATATAGATCTTTCATAGGCTATATATTTAAAAAAAAGAAATGGTGCTTTTAAAATGGGATGTCCAATATCTGGTGACTAATGGATGACAAAGAGGTTGCAAGGTACTTTATTAAATGTCTCTAGAGACAAAGAAGTCGATTGCTACTCACCAAGTTGATTTACAACGATAAAGGTTTCTATTTGTAGGAACCACTCTGGCTTCTCGCGCCTCCTCTTCCTGCTCAGAGCACACCGAGACAGAAAACTTTGCTTTTCTCACAGGAAGGAATTTCTCTCTGAGCTAGGGCTGGTGGTATTTTTCTGGTTATTGTGACAATCCTATCAGGCTAACGGGCTGGCAGCACTGCAACAGCTCTGCTATCTAGGAAGGAAACAACTAGACCTCGAAGAATCATTACATCATATTTGGTAGGAGCCACGTTGTCTCATTGGTACCATTCTCTGTGCTGAAAACAATCAAAAATGAAATAAAATACAATGCTTCTCTGCAATAATCAGTTGTGAGAGGGGAGAATGCACAATTTCGCCTGGATTGCTGCTGATGGAGGAGAGGAACGAAGCTGGGGCAGAGATGGGCTGTGCAAGGGAAGCACTCCGGAGGCACTGGAAGTTGTCCTTTGATGCCTGGGCCGGTGACTGCAGCGTATCTGTGTGTTAGCCCAGAAGCCTCAGCTGGCCCAAGCAGAAATAATTCCTTTTTTCTGTGACATTACTACTTGCTCTACGTGAGTTTTGCTTTCTCTTCATAGTTTTCGGTGGCATAACCTACTAACAGCACCGATTCTCAGCCTGAGCTTAGGACACCACTTCCATTTGTTCCGCTCTGTCCTGAACTCTCTGTGGAGTGCCCTGCACTTACTGCATCAACACACTTCATCCTGTGTCCAGAGCTGAGATTAGAAGCACCAAGTAAGTGAACCTCCTGCTTCCCTAAATCCAATTGCAGTACCGCCATGTCTTGGGAGAGAGACCCTGGGAATACGCTGAAGACCAATTTGTAATAATCAAGGTCAGAAAAGCAACAAAAACAGATAAAGGAGATCAGAAATACAGTTGCTGATTTGCAAAGCCCTGTTGTTCCACTGCCTCGTGGTGCAAACTGAGCCTGCAGAGCCATGCACTTGCTGATGCAATACCGAAGGTGGACAAAACGACCGTACTTGGGGAAGGCTGCATAAAGAGGAACTGCAGCTTCAAAGAAAAGAGCTTGTGACATGAAACTTGTGATGGGCTTGAGAGGGTGTCAGTGTGACAGAAGCCCTGGGGTTTCCTACAGGATGCCCATTGATACGAAGAGCAAGGTCACGATGGAGCTCGGGGATCCATCAATCACCGCAGCGCAGACCGCAGGCACGGCATAGCTGAAGCGACACAGCCACTTCCATAGCACTGGCTGAGCTGGGCTGCGCGGGCTCCGGTGCCTTTGGATGAAAACAAGTTAATACGGAAGGAGCTCGGAAATGTTGGAGCGCTACGGAGGTGTACGATAGCATATTGCACCGGGTCTTGCACATGCCTCTTCCTACAGAAGCACAGGAACATGTGAAGCAGCTAGCTCATCACTTTGCTGTAAAGATGGCTAGCAATTTAACAGGAGGGGTTATTTTAAAGCTGTCACTGTGTAGGATGAAGTTATCAACTCTCTATCTTTCCATAGATAATCCCGCTATGAGATAACGTGATTTCAGGACCGTCCATGTCAAAGGACAATCTTTTCAGCCTTGCCTGACAGCAGTCTCCAAGTCCTTCATAACTTCTCTCACTCAAAGAAAATGGGAAAATCAGAATTTTCTATTGCAAATGTTGACTTGTCTTTCAGCTGACTTCACCGATACGTTGCACAGCATCTATATCGTTAATTGACAGCCTCAGTTTAACTGAATCGTGCACGTACACTGAAAGAGTGCTTACCCAAAGAAGTTTGCAGCCTGCCACTCTTGCATGCTGGGGTGGCACACCAGTGCCCACCAGACCTGCTCTCACCACTCCATTTATCTGCTGCTGCTTCCACTGGCTTTACCTTCACAGAATCCTCACGGGGCAGTGATGTGCTAACCCTGATGTTTTAGGTGTGGGGAAAGTGAGGAACGGACTGACCAAATGAATTTCCCAGTGGCTGGGGAAAGGCAAGGATGGAAATCAGACAATCCAGAGCAGTGGTAAAAAATTCCCATCTCCCATTTTTCCTCCTTTTTTTTTTTTTTTTTTTTTTTTTCCCCACAAAATTTCCCAAGGTGTTCAGTAAAGAAAAGGTTTGACACTTTAACTTCCTAGCCAGTCCCCAAGCATTCATTTTGGGCTCACTGTACAGAGCATCAGCACACTAACAATGAAATCTATTTCCCTTTATGCCACAAATTAACGAAGATCTCGCAGGTCAATGGGGTTCTCGTGAAGCAGTCTGCTATTTCCACTTGGTTTGCTTTCTGGAAATAAACCCTTAGTGCTTTAAATCCAGACAGGTCCAGTTCTTTCCTCAGCAAGAGGAAATACATCTGCAACTGACGCCGAAATTCAGTGTTGTTATTTATATTTATTGCAACAGCATTTAGGAACCTGAAGTATGGACCAGAAGCCTTCCAGAAGTGCTGCACAAATACAGTGAAATGGACAGCCCCAGCTTCAGCAATGCTGGGGAGGAGGAAAAGGGGGAGAAAGGGGAAAATTCATGGATCGGTATCCTTTCACCTATTAATTTTTAAATTACACCGTGGTGTCTCGATACTGACAACTCCCTGCTCATTCTCACCTTCATCTTTCGTAACGTACCTCTTGGCTGCTTACAAAGCATTTTCCCCACCCTGAAAGAAACCTCAATTATTTTCTTCAATCTCTGGGCACAAATGGCTCGGCGTAGATTCTGTGCCCCAGCAAGGTCAAAATGTGTGTGTGCCAATGGTTTTAACTCAATGATAACATATTCATGCCCTGTCTGGGGAATTGCACTGATATTTTCTGGAGTAAAGCAGAAGGTGAAATTTTCGGATTCAGTTTCTGTTTCAAACTATTTCAGTGTTCCTTCAGAGGAGAGACAGCTCATTTCCTTAAGAAACTGTATCCACCCACCAAATGTTGTTTCGCACTGCACGTAAGTAATGGGACATTTCCTACTTTTTGCCCACTTCTGCCCCATAGATTTAATATGTAAACTGGGAATGCACAGAATATATTGCTTGGCACAAGTCAGCCAAGTTCCACCTGTGGGAACACAGTATGAATTCAACCTTTGGCTGCCTCTACTAAACCACAGGGAGAATCTACACTGAAGTGATGTGAAGTTCATAGATCAGACACAAACCCACTAAACCAAACCCACGGTGCGGCGTTGAGGCTTGCAGAGATCCCTGACCCTCTGACTTCATCTCACTGGAGCTGCTGCAAGAGAGCAGCTTGCCCTGGGGCTGAGAGGACCCTTGCAAGGTAGAGGAGGAGTGTTGCTGCTGGGGTGTAGCACACAGAGGGTTTTAGCCCCTACCTGCTCCTGCTGGTACGAACGAGGACAGCCTGTGCTCCTGTCATTGCCTGCTTCCTACCAGCCCTGGGTTCCTGGCTCCACAGCAGAGCAGGAGGCAGCACAGTGTTTTCGTTACAGGGGGCTCTGGTACTGGGAAAGGATGCTGAGGCACAAATCCTGTATCAAAAGACTGACTGGGAGAGGAAAACTTGATCTATTTCATGAAGAAGGTAGAGAAAAAGTGACTGATGCTCTGAAAGTTAGCGTGCAGGGCATAAGGAGACCAAACGTGTTCTCAAATTTCGAAGAAAAACTCCCTTTTGTGATTTAGAGCTATATCTGAACATTCATTTCAGCCTAATGCACAAAGCACCTGATATTCCTCGCCGTCCTCTGCAGTGAGTCCCCAGGATTCATTTCCATGACCTCAGCGTATCACTGATCTCAGCTCCACAACAGGTGAGTGAAATTTACACCACGGTTTGCCCTTTCAATTTCACACATTTCTGCATGAACCTTGAATTATTCCTTGCTCAGAGCGATTTTTTATTTATTTTTTGGTCCATGGATTTGTTTCCACGGAGCAGTTTGGATTCCAGGTGATCCAGACCTTAAGCCATTATTTTCTCTTTGTCATGGGTCAACTCATCTTACTTCATTTGAAATGTGAGGCAAGCTGTACTGCTCTGAACGTGGAAAGGCAGTTCCAAAAACCCTCTGCTAGGAGCGGAGCGACAGCCAAAGTTGTGATTAACTTCACCTCTTCTGCGGGCTTCTGCAACCAACGCAAACTGCTGTGAAATCTTTTCCATCAGGGTAATGGAGGGAGGAAAACAGTTGGCTCTAAGTTGGAGAATTATTATTCGTATAAACCCATTCACACACCTATCACTTGGGACAAGTGAAGGGCCAAAGACATGCCAAGCAATTACACAGCTACATAGGTCCGTGCACAAGATATTCCACATCACGTTGGCTGTAATTTGCACTCGCTAGGTTGGCACTAGCTCCACCTGTGTCAGATGGCAGCGGAGAAAACAACTTTTCTGGGAGACTAAATCCATCTCAACTGTGGCCAAGCCGTGCCCTTGTTTTGGAAAGTCTGATCATCGACAGCAGCACCTTTCAATTTAAAGTGGAAAGAACATTTACAAAGCTCAGGCTCCTCAGGCCTGAATTTTCACCTTGCTTCCAGCACTCTGAGCAAAATCCAGGTGCTTGGAGCCTGTCGGTGCCATCAGTGCAAGCAGCCACAGAGTCCAGGGGATTCAGTCCTAGTCCTGACCTCAGCCAGCTCTTTGTGCCACCTGATGAGAAATGGTTTTTAAACAGGTTTGTTTTTTCCCTCGCTACTCATTTGAGTTGAGCGAAAGCAGATGAATCTGTTTCCTCGTTCAGCTAAAAAGACAGAAGAGCCACCCTTCCTTCTCAACTCACCCAACTCCACAGCACGAAGGATCTTGGCAAAGCAAGAGGAGCAGCCAGGACCATCATTCATCTTGCACAACGCATTTGCAGATGCTTAAGGGTCTACAAAAGGCCCGAGGTGGTTACAGAGCAAGTCTTGGCCTTGCGTGGGCCGGTGTTCAGGACTGAACACATCGATTAAACCCTTCTTTCTCTACTGGTAAACTGAAGACTGCAGTTCCCTGCCAAACAGAAGTGGCTCACTTCATTAGTTTTCACAATGTATTTTCAAGTCCTCCTTCATTCTGTCTCGCAGAGAACCAAAACCCATTGATGCTGTAAAACAAACGACAGAAGAGGACACAGCAAGACAGATGGGCCTATTCTGAAGGGCTCCTGAAGCCTGAAAAGTGCAGCACTGCTGATTGGATAGGTAAGGATTTGTTGGACCACCTCAATCTTGACTTTTTATTTTTTAACAGTTAGAGGAGAAATACTCAATTACCTTGGTCTGAAATGCATTTTGACTTGACTTTCAAGAAGGCAAGAGGGCAAGCTAGAAGTGCTAAAGGGTGCCTCTGTTTCCCTGAAAAGCAAAAAGCGTGTCTGTCCAGCTGCAGTCACCGTGTGTTGTCCATGGTATTGAAAGGTTCAGGGGATTTTAAAAAATATCACCATGCTCCTAAAGGCTGACCCATTATTTCATTAGCTCACCATGGGCAGGACAGAAAAGCCCCCTCCCTTTAGCTGCAACATAAGCCTTATACAGAGATTTTGAACTTTACAGTGGTTCCTTGGAAATCAAGGCCCTTGTTGGATGAGGATGCAACCTGGAGTAGCATGAACAAGGCGTTTTAAAAATTAGCTATTGCAACCACGTTGCCCCACAGGACCAGTCTGGCACAGCGTTGTAGCTGCTTTCTGCTATTTGCTCGCCCCAGGAGGACAGATAGTTCGCAGTCACATCTCCCTCTCCCAGTAATATTGTGTTTTGGGCTGCTGCTTCGGCTTTGCCGTGTATCTGCCAAACGCTGCAGGTGCTGAAAAACAAAGGTGAAAGCACCCATATGGTGTGTTCAGATCACAAAACCAACTCGCAGTTTCAAAAGCCCAAAAGGACCTGTTTTTTTTTCCCCTCGTAGGAAAACCTAGCAGAGAATCTATGGAGCTACATCCAAGTGCCAAGGCTTATGAATGGATTTATTGTGAATCCCTTTTACAAGATTCCTTACTCGGTGGAGATAGGTCCTTTGGGATTCCCCTTCCTGATGCTGCTAATTCCACGCAGTTACATTTTATGATGCACATTCCCTGGTATACCAAGGCGACTTTAAAAACATAGCGGAGATTGTTTTGCTAGATTTGTCATCCCCTTTTTAAGATTTCAGCTCACAAGCATTGACTGTGATCACAGGCTTCCTTGTGCAAACACGAGAGCCAGAGCCTCACGTTATTTGTATGCCATACTGTGCTCACTGCAAATGTTTACCCACGCTCTTGTACAGTTCTGGGGTCCAGGGCTTTTCCTGGGATCAGTCATGCCAAGGCTCAGGACTGGATAGTACGAGTAATTTTATGCAAGGTGCGTGTGCTCACATGCCTGGCGTTTTTCTCCCTGCTCCTTCTACTTTCAGTGACTGGTTTGGGAATTAAAATTAAGTTGGAAACGTTTTGTTTTCCTTTCCACACATACAAAAAGTAACAACAGATAGTTTCTCCCTTACACTCTTCAGTATTTCTAGCCATCCTCCCTGTTTGCAAACTCCGAGTATCTGGCAACTAACCTGGTGCTACCTTGCAGCTCCCTGCTGCATACAGGTAGGGGGAAGAGACAAGGATGCAGCCCAGCTGCCCCAGATCGTCCCACCCTGGAAATAAACAGCTTCTTTCCCCATGTGCCAGCTCCCTAGCTTCTGACATCCTTGTTACTTACGGTGATAAAATACACAGGGCTTCCAAACACGTGCCTGGCCGAGGACAAAATGACAGGTCAGTGAGACGAGCTTTGTGTTTTAGGCAAAACTTTAACCCCAATGAAAAACACACACTGAGAGCTTTTGTTTGAAAATGTCGTATTATGTTTTTCCATGCCCTTTTCCTGGATGAGTTTAATTTGATTTGGGGTAATTAAGGAAAAATCCCAAACAACACACAAGCTACATGATGCCTTCTTTATGTCAGATTAGGGAAAAACCTTCAAAAAACTCCAAATGTATTCCAAAACCAGCATTTCTTCTCCCTTCTATTTCCCTTCCCTGTAAAAGAAAAACACTTTCTCTATGGAGTGTGCTCTCATTTGAGCTCGAGAGCACGGATTTATATCTCGTCCCTGCAGTGCCTCCTGAGCACAGCAAGGACAAGTTCACAGGGTAGTTCCAAAACAGCACTTCGAAACGTAAACCCCCCCCCCCCCCCAACCAGCCCTGTGATAAATAATCCATTCAGCCCCTAGGAATATCAGGAAAACCAGGAAAACAACAGCACTAATAATAAAACCCGGAGCTGCCGTTATTAATAGAGGAGCTGCACAAAGTGCACGGTAAACGAAGCTCGTTTAAACCCGCCCTGCGTTAATTAGATTTAGTTTAGCCACCTAAAAAAAATCCCAGCAGAACTTGTGGCGGGGCTTTGGCTGCCGCTCCCCGCTGGGTGCCCACCTGTTCCTGCCGCCCGCACTGCCCTGGCAGCCCTAAAATCCCCGGGTTGGCTTCGCAGGCTGGGGAGGTCACGGGGACGGGCTGCCAGACCGCCACGGCACGGGGTTTGGGGGAAAAAAAGGGGTTTTGAGTGAAAAAGTGGCTTTGCCCAATATTTGCCGTGCTAAGGAAAAGAAAAAAAATACTGCTAAGCAGATAACTGTTTATTATTATTATTGTTATTATTATTTAACTGCAGGTAGGTAAGAAACCTATTATTTCAAGTAGTTTTTCATACTCTATACAAAAGCTATTAAAAAAAAATGTGCTATTTTAAGCTAAGCCCTCCCCCCAATATCCTAACCTTTTATATATATATATATTAAAAAAACTATACAGAGCTATGGCATGTACCAGGAGCAGTATCTCTGTGCTTTCAGCTGTGTGTGGGTGCAGGAAATTTCTGCTCCTTGGAAAAATCTCCGTCCCGGTGTGCTCGGAGCCTGACCAAATCCCAAGGCAGCGGCGCTCGCAGCCAGCACCTTTGGTGGCAGGGCTGGGCGGGGAGGAGGCTCCCGCGAGCGGGGACCATTTCTATATAAACAAGCCCAGGATCAGCCGAAATTGCCGCTCGCTGGCAAAGGAAAAGAAAGAGACAATTCCGAATCAAAGGTGAGTCAAAGAAAAAATATGTCCAATAAGAGGAGGCAGCCCAGACAATCAGTCAGATGCCAAAACATGTGACAGACCCAGAGGCAACTCCAAAACAACCAAACCAACTGCCTGTGGAGTCTGCCAAGGAGCCAGATGCTCCTGCTTAAAAATATCTTCCGCTGCCTTGGCATCTGCATCTCCTGCCTGCCGTCGGAAAGGGAGGGAGGGGAAAACGGGAGAGGGGTGCGGGAGCAGGGGTGGGGGGACAGCACTAATAATATTTTTTGCTGTTTTAATTCTAACTAGTCCTGACTATTCATTTGCAGTTTGTCATCGTGTCACCGGAGAGTAAAACAAGACCCCAGCCTGGCACAGACTGGGAAGGGAAAAACAGGCAAAGCCCTCTAGGCTTTTCCTCTAGAAAAGAACTGCTGAAAAAGACCTAATTCCACATTGCTGCGGGTGGCGGGTCCCCGTTAGGGCGGTGAGGTGCTGCAACCTGCCTGGCCAAGGCACGCACCGGGGCATCGCTGTGTGCACCCGCGGGCAGGGTGTCCTGGAGGTGCCCTGCCTTGGGCAGCGGGGACGAACCTGGAGTGATCCGTGCCGAATAAAGGCGCTGCTGCTGTCAGTGCCGGCGGGTTTTGGTTCACTGAGGCTGCTCGAGGGAGGCTGAAGGCATGCTGCGGTGATATTAACTTACTGAATGGAGGCGCAGATTCTTTGTTGGTGTGCTCGTTGATTAAAAACATCAAATAAAACATAGGTTGTGGAAACATTAGATTATTCAATGTCAAACAAAAGCACAGTCAAAAAGGAGAGAATCCGCACAATTTCTGTTCTAGAAGGACCTATAATGCAAGAGGTACTATTACTACATTTTGTTTCTGCTGAAGGCCTTTTTCTCCTGTAGGGGAGTTTTCTTAGGAGAATAAGCCCCTTTGGCAATGAAATTGCAGAACATTCCTGTGCTCCCCGATCCTCTGAGTGGGAATTGGGACCCCCCCGGTGCGGTGTGTCCTGCTGTCACTGCACTGACCGGGTGGCCACGGCACGTGCACGCACGAAACCTCTCTGCTTCTACATGTTGGATGTGGCTCTCGCTGCTCCATCCCGGGCAGCACCGCGGTCCCAAAGCCAGCAGTGCCGGAGCAGTGGGAACCGAGCAAGCCCACAGGCAGCCTGGTATTTCTGTTGCAGAGTGATTTTGCCTGAAAAGAATTAATGCATTTGTTTTTCCATGCTGTAAATCACAACTTTGCCTTTCTTCTGGGCCTCACAGGCTGGGGTATTAATGGGGAAGGTCTGGGACCCTAAGTGCCTTGATTGATGTGCTTCAAAGTTAGAAACCTGGTGCAGGACAGACATACCTGAGACCCTCGCTGCCTGTTAGGTGGGAAGCAGCACTGAAGTTGAGTAGCGCTGGGGTAAAGGTAAGACTCGATCCTAAGCTCTTATAAACAGAGAGATCTTTTTGTGATATTTGACTTATTTTCCCACTTGGAATATGGTGAGGCCCAGCTCTACGATGCCTGTAGGGTACAGAGAAAAGGGCAAAGTTTCCCAAGGGCTGGCTGGCAGCAGGAGGGCAAGCTCTGGCCTCGCAGCTCCTCTCAGTCCCTCAAGCACTCCAGCTCCTGTGGGCCTGCCACCAGCTTTTTGGCAGGTTCAAACTCCTGGCTAAAAATCCACGCTACACCTTGTACGCTACATTTTGTGTACCAAAGTCATCCGTGGCAAAACGCAATCGCAGGAAATAAATGAGTAATGGGAGCCAAGCCGGGTGGAGGACCGGCACGCTTGTTTCGGATCAATGGGAAGAACTCACGGTGACGAACGTTTCGTGTGAGTCTGGGACTGGGACTGTAAGAATCCTGCATGTCTGCATCGACTGACTGATAGCACAGGAGTCTCTAGTCCCCCTCATGGCACACACAAATGTCTGTTAAAGACATAAATATTTAAAAACAACAGCTAGACTAAGAGGGTTAGCTTTCATTTCATCTAATTTGGCAAGCATTAGATACACCCACCAGAAATCATTTTATTTTGCGTAACTTAATAGCAGATCTATTGTAGCACTGCAGCTTCTGACATACTGACACAAATCAATGTGGCCTTTTTGTAAGTTCAGAATGAACACAAAGCTGTATCTCAAATGTTAGATGGAAATCGGCGAAGATTAAAACCTGTGTCATTCACTTGTTTTCCAGCTCTGCTGCAAAGTTTATTTACTTCCCTGCATGTAATGCAGAGACTTTGATCCTTGTTCAAATATCTCCGATTTTTGCCTTCCCTCATGTTTGATCTGGTTCTCAGGTGAGAAATATTGGCAGAAGTTGTTAGAGTTACACCTGCCAACGGTAGTGCGTAGGCTAGCAACATGGAAGCATACAAACTGTACTGTGCCTGCCCTTTGGGTTATTACACATCAGAATAATATTCCCACAGAAATCAATCTGAGATTTTAATTTATTAAACCCTCTTTTTTTCCCCCCCGTCCTTAAAGGGATAGATGGAGATGCAGCGGAGGCAGTGAGACGCCATCAAACCAAACGGGTTCAGAATGGTCGCGGATGACCTTCACAAGATGCGTTTTGCAATTTTGGGTGGATTAGAGGAAACTAATGATGGCTTTGAAATGAGCTTTTGGATAAAGCTTGGGAAACTCTAATCATTACAAATCCACTACTTAAGGGAACAATTCTGCATAGCACGCTGCGGCTTTAAAGCACACTCGTCTTGATTCCTTTCCCCCTCTCAACGAGCTTATTTTGCTTTCACTATTTCTAGTCTTGTTGGAGGAGCCCAGTGACTGTTTTCATTTTCTGCCCTGCCTTTTAATTTAAGGGAGCCTATTGTTTTTCAGCATTGCCTTGCCCTCACGGTGCCTTTTGCATTTTGTTTAGGACTCATAGAGTTAACAGGCTGAGGAAGAGAGAGAGGAAAAAAAAAAAACCCACTTGCATTAAGCCTGAAGCCTGTCACCTTTTCTTGGCAATTACACTGCTAATGGCTGGGTCCCAAGCAAAGTGGCAAAGAATATCTCTTCTCACGTTCCCAACTCACAGTGCATTCCCAAATACCAGATGGTGTTTTTGGAATCCATTTCACTATGTTTGATATGACAATACTTTTGTATAATGTTAAATTATATATAACTATTTCAAATAGCCGCTACCAGAACAAGGCAAGGAAAGGAATATCAGCCGCAAGGAGGGGAGAGAGAAACTGAAGACTGAAGGTTCTCGTCTCCTCCTGTTGTGTCTTGTGCCTCTCAGATTTTTGTGCAATTTGAACAAAAGAGGAAATAAAAGTGGTTCAACAGACCTGCTCTCGCAATGGTACTGTACAGAAACGGCGTTGTTTCCCTCCCAGAATTTGGTATACAGCTCAGGATGCTTGCCAGCTCTACAGGAGGTGAGTGCAAGATCATAAATAGTGCGGCGAAAGCAGGAGAAAAGAAAAGGGGGGGGGAAAGCAGTCATGAATAAACAAGCCTCAGCATTTTCTGTACAGACTTCTTGAAATCTTGGGGAAAGTAAGGCCCAGAAAATTCGTACAGAAGTAAATAGGTTCAACTCCATGATCTTCAGTGGAGCTAGGCCAGCTGACAAGAGCTGAGCGTTTGGCCCAGCTTATTCAAGTTAAAGCAACTTAGATCTATGTCGGAAGTCTGCCACACATCTACTGAGGATGAATCCAAGCTCTCTTGTCCCAAATTAGCCCTTCCAGTTACGCTGACGGACTCACAGGAGCTGGAAGCAGGCCTACAGATTCAGTTGCAGTACGGTTTGTCACAGGAGTACCTTGGCCATTCCTCAGGAGACAATCAGGCCCTCAGCCTTAGGACGGATAAAGATTTTCCTTCTGCTGGCCACACTACAAACAGTTTCTTAAGAGCAGGAGGAAAATGCCCTGCTGAGGGAAAAAGTACTCAGGATGAGCAGTGTCGCTTCGATCTGCCAGCAAGGCCACTTGGATTATCAGAATCCTGTCATTTAAACACTGCTTAGCTTCGTGATTTCTAAACGGAACTTGTTTATTTTAATGCAGCCAGAAACTTTGTTTTCTTCCATCTCAGTTTCAGCTCAAGGCACATTTTAACAACCAGCAAGCTTTCAGGATAAATGCTTACTAACAAAAACACTTTCCAAGCTTAACTGTAACATGAATATTGAAGCTATAAGGACACAACTTCACAAGTAATTTGTCTGGTTCAATCAGCTTTTTTCCTGCATATGCTGCAAACCTGTGGCATACATAATCCAAACGAAGGTTTCCTTCATATGTCTAGGCACGAGCAACTCACCACATTGGTACTTACTTTTTTACACAACAAAATGCTGATTTTCCCTCTTGATTACTTACGCTGCCAGCACACAGTAAAGACTATCAACCCCTTAAAGGATCATACAGATCCAGTGACTACTACATAATTAACAATAACTTGTAGTAATGCAATTTAAGAGTCTTTTTAATGGGCAGAGATGGCAGAATGTATAGCCCATCTTTCTTTGTCATCCTAGAAAAGGGGCCCCATGCGGAGCTGCTGGTTGCTGAGTGATGCTTTGTAGTCTGCACCAGACAGTTGCACAGTACCAGCTGCATTGGCAGGTAGCCGAAGTGCAAAGAGATAGCTGCCAAGCTATGCTATACAAAGGAAGCAGTGCCAGAGAGAAAGGGACCTTTGCATGAAGTCACCTTTGACCCCGAAGCCAGCATGGATCCCATATTCATCAATTCCAGACAATTGCATCTTTCATTCCACCACAAACTATGATTAGAAAGGGCCCATTTGTGATAGTGATTGTTAGTTTACAGTTCCCAGAGATTGGATTATTTAATCTTTAGTTCTGTTGGCAGCAATATTTTCCCTAACCTTTTGTAATGGCGTGCCAGTGATAATCTAACATATGTATATAGGGAGATACACACACGCATACACGCGGGCACCTCCTCTCCCCACCAAAGATAGATAAACACGCAAAGAAAAGGGGAAAGCCACAGCACACAGAAATCCCATCGGTTTGCAAATACTGTGTGAATGTAAATGTTCAGGATTTACTCTGGAGAAGTGCAATCAGAGCGCAGCAGCATCTCAGCTTCTGGCTACAGAGTTCTGACTTTGCTACAGTTCTTCTCTTTTAACAGGGAAAATTTTGCCTTAGGGAATCGAGATATACCAGAGGTTATTTTCAGACAACAGCAGTTGGAATCACAGGATTTTAATTCCAGGTTCCAGATCACTTTTTTTTTTAATTTCCACATATGACTGCTTGTAGCACGTGGAAAAAGGAGCATTAAACAGATTTTAAAAGGGCTCCTGAGAAAACCATCAATGACGAGCAAAAGCAGTATTGGAAGGGCTGGGGGAGACACAGAATAAAAGCAGCAGGGAAGCGTCTAGGCCTGGTCCCTGCTACTGCTCTCCTGCGTGCTTCGCTTTGATATTGTGAGTCCTATTGAAATCAGTGGAGCGCTCACAAGGTGCGTGTGTGTGTCAGCACTTGCAAGACTGGGATTGTAGGGAATGGGTCTTGAGGAGCCAGCTCACCCCCAGACTTCATACAGCACCTCCTTCAGCAACAAAACAAGTTGTGGGCACAATCAACAGGTAGGTAAAGCACATAAGATGTCTGGGAATACAACTCTTAGCTAAGACTTCCCATACTTCAGCAGGAATAGGCTAACCCCCACCCCCCCCAGAATCAAACAAAAATCAAATTTGTAATTGGAAATTAAAAGAAAAAGGGAAAACAACAACAACAACAACAACAAAAAAAAAAAACACCCAAAACCAAGGGCATCTCTAAAGCCTCCATGAAAATCTTGTTTGTTCTTATCCTTGGGTCTCATCTGAGAGCTGTTAGCTGAAGGGAGAAAATCGCCCTACCTGAAGGCTGGCCGTATTGTGCTGCACCTGACTTCTGGCTCGCCTGCGAGACCGTCTGTTCTTTATTTTCACTCTGTATGAAGCTAATGGAATTTGCAGTTGATTAACCTCAAATCTGGAGTAATGATCCAGCCTGGGACTGCAGCTGGCAGTGCCGGGGCTATTTGTACTTCTTAACTGAGTAAGACAGCAACAAGTACAATGGCAGAAAGGTAAAGATCCTGGATAGCCGGGTAAATGTCAGAGGTGCATTAAAGCAGTTGAGATTATGACCTCCTGAGAGCACAGACAGTTTCTCCCCTCCCCGCCAAGAGGTGGGAGCGCCAACTCTTGGAGAAATTAATCACAAGATAATATAATAAAAAGTATATGGCCACACTTACTCAATGTTATTCTGCAGGGGACACTCAAAGTACAAGATTTACCCTTTCTGCACACCAGATCCCTGCAATAGAGAAAGGTCAGCTGTTGAGGAACAGCCTCCGTGGAAAATTTAGGGGACACTGGGTCCTAAAACTTCTCTACAGCTTCTATGAGGGAAAGCGCAGTCTTCATCAGATCAACACCGCAAAATAAAAGTCAGGGTAGATCTACGCTGTGTTATTTGTGCTGACGTATTATTCTGTCTGAAATACAGAAAATGGCAGCTGAATGGCTGCAGACAAGCACCACGAGCAATTCAAGCAGTTTTTCTTAATAGCTGTGTTGCTGTTTTTTCCTTCAGCGATTGTTCAAAGCTTCAATGAACAGAGTCACACAAATGTGCACCAAACCTCGGAACTAATTTAGTTTAGCAAGTGCTTCACACATCTTCGTTTACTGAACAATGTTACTTTCAAATCACGACAACATTCTTCCTTCCTTGCCTCATGACTAATACAGTGTTATTCAAGCCGTTCCTCTTCAGACACTTCAGATCTTTACAATTTTCTCCCCAGCTTCACCACCTGATTTCTAATTAAAATCAAACTGAGAAAGTTCCTTCCACAGATGTAAATCCCGAAACCCCAGGCCAGTGACAGTTGCTGCTGAAAAAGCCACTGCGCAGCTTCCCTCCCACAGCATCATTTGGAAGAGAAACTCCAAGAGTGAGGTAAAACGAGCAGAGATCCAGGAGGAACGGCGCTCGGTCGTGAGCTCCGACGCTGCCGACTGGATACGCAAAGTATGGACGTGGTGTAGTGAAAACAATTTTTCAGTCTGAGGAAGATCATTCTTTCCATCCTATATGAGACTCATCAAATTAATGACTACCAGTGGACTTTACTAACACTACATTACTGTCTGTATTTTATTTATATAGCGTGCATGTAAATATACATGTGCACACACACACACTGTGTGTACTATATGTCAACAACTAATCAAAAGTTGTTTGCCCACAAGCATATGTGAAAAATTCATCTAAATAATTGTACATTTAATTTTTAATGAAATCCCAGTAATCCACTCAATCTACCAAATTCCTACTTAATATGGAACAGCGGCATGCAAGTGCCTGGAAAGACACACAGATCTCTCTGTCTTACGCAGCCTGAGCACAGATACAGCTTCGGACTTCCCCAGTCAGGTTTTATGATATTATTATCTTGATTTTGAGGGAGCGAATTCAGGGATTAATCACTGAGCACTGCTTTTACTTGTGCTCAGGGTGAAGAAGCATATGCTATATGAGTAACCCATAGTGTTTGGCTTAAAGGCAAAATAAAAGTCAGCAATAAATAAACAGTATAAACAGACTGCTAGGAGGTGGAAAGACTCCACAGCCTGTTAGGTCTTCCCTGCCTGTAGCTTCTCTAATTCTGCAAGAGTAACTTCAGAAGTAACTTTCCAATAAAATAATGTATTGCAATCATAGCACCTGCCTTCAGATAACTTTGGAAACTCATTAATTAACACCTAACACCCTTTTTGAGGTGAGCTGTATTATTCTACTGCATAGACGGGGAGGGCAAGGCATAAAGAAGTTAAAGGGATAGATTTGGCAGACCCCCACCAAGGGGAACATATTGCGTATCTGCTTGTAAGAGCACAGATTTTAGCAGGCACCTGTGTTTTGCAGGTGCAAACACCTACAGCATACAAATAATAATTCCACGCCATGCTCGTACGTACCCGTCCTGGAGTGTGCACCCAGCAAACTCGTTAGAACAAAGGGATTTGCAAGCAGGAACACATACATGGAAGTGCAGGTGTTTGATTATTTCAGTCCAAAGCACATGAACAGATGTTTGCATCAAATTGAAATTGTCACCATCCTCAAAACTCTGCAGCTCTGTCATTCCCCCCTTATCGGTCTGTTTATTTCTCGTGTTCCAGAAGGCCTTGTCTCACACCGTTTTTCATGGTACAACTTCCCCTCATTTTGTCACCAGTCCTTTCTTCCTGTCTAAAGGCAAAATGAAAAGTCCCAGCCCATTGATCTTTCTGCTGTTTGGCAGCCAGTCGTTCAGTTGTTGACCATATAAACATTTTCAGTATATAACAGTTAAGGTTTTATTATCCCCAGTATGCCTGCATACCACTACTGCGAAGACCTCATTTTTTACACATGATCAGTTTTTAAGCAGGACCAGTTCCATGAGCACAGAGCAGATCTAAAAACAGGCATGCTAAGAAAAGTAGCAGAAAGGTGGATCGGGCCATTCAAAGATGGAACAACTGATGAGGGGAACAGGAAAGGGAGAGAAAGTGAAAATATCACAAGGGCACATGGCTCCTTTTCCTTTTCTCTGTTTTCACCAGAGTTTACAGCAGAGTCCCCTAAAATAAGCCCTCAAATTCTGGAGTTGAGCAGATGCAATCAAAAGTGGCCGCACTGCTGACCGCGGGGGACATCTCATGGGGCTGGCACCGAGCCTTGCTGTGCTCGGCCGCTGCTGTCGTCCTATGGCTCTTTGGCTTCCTGCTACGGAGTTGCCTGAGCACAGAAGAGTTTGAGCAAATGAGCTACAAATCTGCAATTCAAACCATGCCTGTGCATCTGAAGAGAGGAAAATAAACCCAAGTTATCTGTCTGTGCAGTGGTCCAGTTACTGGAGGACCACGGCAGTTGGTAGCCCATATGTTACTGAATGGGATTTTAAGTAATAAAAAGAAAATCTTCAAAGTGAGATCTGAAGGAGAGCGAGAAAAATATCTTGTGATTCACTGTCTCTACACAGGTGGTATCCCTTGGCCACTCTTCCTCATAATGTCCCAAAACATACTCTCATATCGAAGCCCTCCTTCCTTCCTCTCCTTTACAGTACCTGTGCTGAATACCCCTGCCTTGCTCAGTCCTTCTCTTCCTATTCTTCCTCTTCTCATCACAAACTTACATCAGATACCAGCAAATGTCCTTGCTTGCCAGCGGCCAGGCCTTCATCAAGGAGTTCCCACTATTTTAGGCCTGTGTTGTCTTCCTACATGCCCACATGCTTCTGTGGAAGGTATTTCCCCCGTTGTTCTGTGGGAGGCTCTTAGAAAACTTCCTTATGAATGGGAAGAATGGGTGTCCACAGAAATGTTACAAGGAGCTAAAAAAGACACTGCAGAGAACAAGACCTCATCTCCTGACATTTTCAGCTCTATGTATTTCCATAGAGAAAAAAAACGTATCCTATAAAATCTGGTGAGACAGTTAGAAATCATAAGAGAATGACTATTTGCAATTGGTTAAGAATTATTCATCAATTTTCGAACATTAGGGAATTCCTTGGGTGTTATAAATAATGTCTTAGGCTACACTTTCCTTCATTGAACATGGAGAGGCAGACAGACAACGTGATCTTTTAAGCTTCATTTCCTTAGGAATTCTAGATAAAAGGAGAGGAAGCAACAAGTCTTAATGCAGTGCTTATACGCATGGCAATTCCTAGAAACTGCAGTCATAACAGAGACATTCTCTCCCAGGGCCAGGGCAAGAGGCAATGGGCACAGACTGAAACCCAGGGAGCTCCGTGTGTCCATCAGGAAACATATTTTTACTTTGAGGGTGACCAAAGCCTGGCACAGGCTGCCCAGAGGGGCTGTGGTCTTCCTTTTTTGGGGCTCCCAAAGCCACCTGGACGTGGGGCTGGGCCCTGCTCTGGTTGGTCTTGTTTTGCTGTTCTTAAAACCTTGCTGATTCACCTTTCAGCCACTGCCCTAAATAACCCACACTTAACACATTCTGTTTAAGCAGTCCTCTCAAATAGCATAGCAAAAGGAAACTTCTAGTCAAAAAAACCCACTGGCAAACAGAAATACACAGGCATATTGTTTCTATTTATTCCTTGGAGGGAACATAACTGCTGACTGAATAGGCAATCAAATGGGACAATTCTTCTTCTTGCTTCTTGAAGGTAAAAAGTTAATTTGGGTCACTTCGTATTTCCTTTACGTAAATCATTAAGCCATGCTCTACTTCTCACTTCTGCTACGCTAGTAAAGATGACTACTTCTGAATGTGAGCATATTGCCGTGCAGAATGGGCTCCATTTTCAGCAGCTCAACCCAATTCTGGATTAAAAACAAACGAACAAACAAAAACACATTAAATCTCCCAAATTACTCATGAACTCTGACTTATGGAAGTGCTCTGTTAGTGACCATGCACACTCTGCATCTTTCGAGTTAGGCATGTTTCAAGCAGAAAGGCCTCTTTGGCTTATTCGAGAGCACTGAATTTGCACACCGCTCCTCTTGACAACCTTAGTCTGTATATGTGATTCCAATCGGGCTGTGAAATTAATATGGCTGTTTGTGTACATCAAGGGCAACCTGCACTCCTTTGAAAGCAAGGGCATTGCAATTATTGGTAGTAAGAGTCTACAAGCTTATAGTGCCATCTGTACGATCCAACACTCCCACCCATATCTAGTTGTATTGCTAACTTTGTGTTTCACAGCCTCTGAAAAAAAAAAAAAAAGAAAAAAAAACCACCAAAGAACAACAGACACGCTTATATGGGCAAAATATTTTGAATCTCACTCCATTAGCCAATACATCTATTTAATCTGTTCTAATGACTTTCTATCTTACTGGGAACTACTTCCCACTAATCTACTGTATGGAAAATATACCCAGAGATTTTCATTAACGTGACTATAAATGCAAAAACCTTGGCGCAGAAGAAGAGCTGTTACGGGCTTGTATGGTGCCTCCTCCAAAGGCACCTCAATCAGAGCGGTTCCTGCTGCTCTGAGATCAGCCAGGTATCTTGGGAGTGTGGCAGGGCCCCTGTTTTTTGTGGCTGGCTGAAGTGTGAGTGTATCTCATGTGTAAGGTGTGTGTATGTGCGTGTACGGAGAGCTCCAGCATTTGCAATGAGCAATGTAATTACCGGGCAAACCCTACAGTACTTGCTACAGAGGAGTTCCTGGGAGATTAATGGAAATAACAATCAAAGATATTACCAAGTCAAAACATGCTATTAAGAACTAGCATATTTGTCTTCGAAATCAACAAAGAAACAACTTGATTCATCCTAAAATGATCTTTAAATATTAATCAGTGTCAGTGACCACATCTGAGGGAGAGGAGTGAAGCGTGCTTCTAGCAGCACAGCAAGGCTCTTTTCACGCTGGGATTAAAACTCAGGGAACCTCCTGACTAACATTACCTTTTTCCTTTCACATGAAGGCAGAGAAAGCACATATTTACATCCTTACTGATAAAAATTTTCAGATTGGTTTTTGTTCTTATGGAAACCACTTGGGCTGTGCCAGCAAAACCTTGCAGAATATTCTTCTATTTTCATCTCCATTTTTGATTACTCTTTTTATTACTGAAGGGTTTCCCTAATGTACCAGGACCACACTGCCAGAAAAGATCACAAGCGTCCTGATCAATTTAAAGATCCAGCCATGGTGTTTAAAGTCAAGTGTACGATTAGACTTGGATTCAGCAGAGGGTGTGAGACCTTTCAAGGCAGTACCTACATTTTTTGTTTTCTTCATGGTCTAGTATCCACCAAAGTTTGGACACTTCAGATCTCAATCCCATGCGTGGAATTAGAAGGATGGTGAACGGTGAGGCACAGAGGTACCTTAGAAACAGCATGGTCTCAGGCTGGAAGTCCTCGTATTTATCAGCAGAGAGAATGAGCTATCTACACAACACAACGTCCTTCTGCCCTGGTGAGTGCGAGACGAGGACATCACACTGCTGGCTCCTGGCTCAGACCCACCATGAGCCCTGACGAAGACTTTGGACGAGCTGGCTTTCTGCTGTGCCCCTTCCCTGGGGAGTCCCATGGCCGTGCCATCGTGTTATGACAGACGTGAAAGTTTCTGAGGGGACAAGGGCTGACCAAGGGTTAACGTGGCGCATTCTCCTCTTACTAAAATGATGTCATTTCCCTCCCCCTCCCCAAAAGTATCTGTTGCTTGGTTGTTTACATACTGAAGTTAATTTAAAATACATATTATAAGCCTGCATAGTTAAAAAATTGAGTGAATTCTCATATCTGAAGACATATATATAATTTTAAATTAAACGTACAATGCTTCAGCGTTACAAAAAAGTACTGTTTTTTTAGCCACAAACTACTCATTTTCCTTGTTTTCCACATTTTCTCCAGAAAAATAAAGATTAAGAAAACAGAAGTACCAATACATTGTAGAAATTGTCCCAACGAGTTTATAATCCAGTGTAAGTTACACAGTACTGATAAGTAAAGGAAGTTCAACCAGACAGTTTAATCCTCCAATTTCCTGTCTTCTAATCAGCCACTGACTCCTCTGGCTTTAAATTAGAAACATTCATGGCAATATTCGGGACAGGTGAAGGAAAAAGAGTAGAAAGCAACTAGGGGAAAGGCTTGTAGGCAAAAGGAGGACATTCGCAGAGAGCGAAGACACGATAAAGTAGCAGAAGTGTGCAGAACGATGCACTGAATTGAAGCGTTAAGTTGTACGCGGAATTTAGCAGCTCGGACAGGGCAGGAATAATGTTAATAAAAACATTTATACAATGGGTGAGCAGTGCGCGAATATACAAGAGTTGCTGTATAAAACAAAGAAAAGCCATGGTGCAATGTTACTCTTTGTTCACATGTCGTTATTGCTGTGCTGGCCGGTCTGATATGACCGCTAATAAATGTAAGCTTCTTGATACACCCTAAATGATAACCAGGGAGCACACATCAGCAAAGCCATGAAGAATTCGACAGCATGAAGGGATTATCACGATAAACTTACATGACAGTATGTACATGCGTGCATGTACAGATGTGTACAGTGATTTAAAGGAGAAACACTGATTTTGAGTGTTTCATACTTCTGGACTATTTTAGCTTTACTAGTACCAACCAGCTTTCCATATGACAAAACAGAGTATTTATTAGATATGCCATTATTTTTAATCGGATTTGCAATGAGATTTATGGTGAGGATTCCATTAGTTCTTAACTGACAGCAATGCTAGTAACTTTGCAAAATTCTCCTTTTTTCTACTGCACAAGTTACCTGAGCGATTTCAGCTATTCCTCTGAAAATGGAGCACAGAGGTGTGAAAGGAAAGTTCTCAGCGAAAAAATGATGTTGGGTTAAAAACCTTTAAAGTAACAAAATGCCCAGTTCAAGCCTAGTGCTGGTATCTTTAATAAATTATCTTTTAACTTACAGCATCTAAAGAAAATAAAGTTCTACGCACGGAAATACGGACTGACAGCTGGATAACAAAACTGGAAAATAATATTCTGAAAAATGTCTGAAGGATCTGCTTTAGCTGTCACATTCAAACCCAGCAGTTTGCATGTTAATGCATATATGGAGTCATTTGAAATGGCTTCTTATTTATTAATGAGGCTTTTTTTTGGTCAGATATCTCGCAAAAGGAAACTGTTTGGGTCTTGAAGCTGGTTGGACTGAGATACCCAAATTTTGGGTCCAAGTTGGCTCCCAGTCACTCAGGGAGGTAAACTTAATGCAGCGACTCCAGGCTGACGGCAGCGTAAATGCTGAGCAGAATTTGGCCCAGGGTCTCTAGCTCTGTATTGTCATTGAGAGTTTTCTCCTAGTATCTAACTTTGCTACGTATGTATTTCAATAACCCCGTGCAAAGGAATTTTGCAGTCAATCCCTTATTAAACATATATGATAGTCACATCATATAGGCTTGCTAGAGCAAATAATTTTAAAAAAATAATCAGCTTGAAATAAATGTTTATACAAGTAGCACAGCTGCACATATTTGTTACAAATGCAAGACAGAGTACTGAAACTTTTCTATAACTAACCCTTTAGTGCCTGTATGACAGCATCCAATTTAAATAAAAAGTGACAAAATAATGATCCTTTTTTCAACAAATCAATTCATATCATACCTTCAGGCTGCTATACTGGTAAAAGTATTTGCTTTTATATCTATGTAAAATATATAATTCCTTCTCACGCAAATTTACAGCATTTTGAGGAAGTTTTCTGCTCAAATGTCATATTGCAATACAGCCAAATAAATGTTTCTGCACTTACTTGATTAAAGCAAAGCACGAGAAAAATAGATTAGATATCAAAAGATTGCCTAAAAACTGTGGTGACAAATGCAATTACTGATAAAATGTACAAATCCTGTGGGTTCCGTCAAAAAAGTTTGAAACATTAATAACTGTCTACAAGACAGAAGAATAACGTTCTTCTTTTACCTTGACCTCGTGCTATTTTGGCAAGATAAAATATATTAACCATCCCATCAGCTGGCTAGAGAGCAAAACTAACTGTGATGAGGAAAAACGAATTAAAGGAGCATTAATAAAGATTATCAGCGAAAGAAAATAAGGTCAAAATTAGAACTCTGCATTTTAAAGCCACCTTTCAAAAATGCAAGCTGCTTTGCCCCACGATAAAATCCATTCATTTTCCTAATCATGCAATCAACCAATCTCCATTATCTTCAGCTAGCTAGCTATAAACATGCTATAGACTGGAGTGAAAGAGGGAGAGTGTGAGGTTGAGAGACAGAGAGAGAGAGAGAGAGAGAGAGAGAAAGAAAGAGAGATTACTACACCCAGCCTTTTATAAAGCCGTTTCTTTCATTATAACAGGTCTTTTCATCAAAATGACACAGAACCTTTAAATTTGGGCATAATACTCCAGTACAGTACGCAGCTCTAGCTAAAAACTGATTTAGAACCTGCTCCAGAAAGCAAACAAACTCCCTCGTTTGACACACAAATTGTTTACGATTCATTAAAAAGCAAAATTGCATATCACAGTGCTGGCAGCTGAGTCCATATGGGTGCAAGGGGTATTCACTCATCTCTTTGTATGCTGGCAGTACCAAACCGAAGTTTAGCACTGTGCAGCTGAGATTTTGTGCAGCCAGACGATGCATGAGGTAATTTTTAAAGCTTTATTTGTCTTTAAAACGTTAAGATCTGCTCTCTAGCTTACTTTTGATTAAAAGAATGTGGCAAATGTGGCGAGGGTTTGGGGGTGAAAAAAAATAATGATAGATATCTCCTTTTTTGTTGTGCATTTTAGATTCACAGACTGTATGAAAAACTGCTTATTGCTCCATCAATAATTGAAACTTTGTATGAAAATTATTTGCAATTAACGCATCTATTGTAAAGATCTTGAATTATTCATTTCAGCTAAAAATAACCTCTCTTTCATCTAGCACAACTTCTACCAAAAAAAGGCTATTTTCGTGGGGTTTTTGTTCTCTTAGAAAATAAATGGTGTGACGTTCAAGTTTAAGGAGAACTTTCTGCAATGTTTAATCTAAACAACAGCATGTGTGGTTATAAAACTGTTTATTTTTAGGCAAGTGCATTACTAAATGTTTCCAGCATTTTTACATATTATATTCACAGTACTAAAACATCTGTGAAATAAATGTGACTGAAATGAATCTTCCTCGGATACTTTCTAAAGGGTGACAATAACTGCCTAATAGCATTTGAGGATACTTATTAAATAATAAACATTGACGTACCTCATCATAAAAGCAGCCGATAGACAATAAAAGAGGAGTGGTAATAAAATACACAAATGGCTTGGAATAAGGCAAAATCACAGCACGACATAAATTGTGTGGTTAAAACAGGCAGTCGAAAACTTTGCTTTGAAAATGATAACTCAGAATCAATAGCCTTATTTACAGGGGTTTAACCAGCTAAAAAAAAAGTCACATGAATAGTCAACAGTTTATGTGCATGCAAATACCCCTTCCCCCTCCAACTTCCCCTGGCAGAAAGTCTAATTGGAAAATCAGTACTATAAGTAAAGTGGTTAGCCTTCCCTATCCCCATTAACCAAAAGCTGCATGTTACATTTCACTGGCAACCGCTGGCAAACCTCTAATAGACGGTTAAAAAATTAAGAGTTTAGACAAAACAAAACTGAAAAACCCGAGCCCAAACACCTTTAAATACAAGCCACATGATATACACAATGGCCACCACCAAGCTGCAGAATAAAAACCTTCCGGATCTCACTTTTAAAAGTCTTTCAAGTCCTCAGAGGTCTTAAACTTTCCAAATGATACCAAAATTGGTCCGGGGCGGCGAGGGGGAGGGAGAGCCCCCGACTTGTTTCAGCGTATCATACAATGAAAGTGATCATGCCTTGTTTTGTAATTCCACTCGCCAGTCCTTTTTTAACTGATATCTATGTGAAACGAGCTGAGGTTCACGGTCCAGTTAGGAGCGGATAATACATTCATTGTCCTGGCAGCAAACTTTTCCTCTCACTGGAAGAATTCACGCTTGCCACAAGAATAATAATTACAGAAAACTCAAAATGCGCTGCTAACGAATTAATCCCTAACGGACAACACGCTAACGAGGGCAGTAATGATTTGAGGACTCTCTTCCTCACAACAGGACTTGCATCTTCTGCCACAATGGGCTATTGTGCATCCTCCCAACTCACTATACCTCTTATAGATTCAAGATGTCAAAGGTTGTCTGGCCCGGCTGACCATGACATGCTAGTTAACTCGTTCTACGGAGCACGTTGGGACTTTAGGGAAACTTTAATTGCGCCCCAAAGCAGCCCGAGCCAGGCTCGGTGGGATCCGTAACACATGGCTCCAGGTCAGCGCAGCCCCGGGAACCTGCTCTCACATAAACAAGCGGAGGGAGAAGTTAGATCGGGGGCTCCGGCGAAAGGCAGCACCTCGCAAACCGCGCTCCCCGCACACGTGATGGTTTTTACACCACGCCACGACCGCACCGTTGCAGGCTTTTACAGTCACCGGCTCGCTGTGCAGCAGCAGGCTGAACTTTCCACCTCCCCTCTTTACAAAATAGTGCATGGTAAAAAAATCACGCACACGGACGCTTGAAAGCAGCAGATAAAGTCAAACAAACTGAGCACTAGGCAGCCGACCGAGACAAGTTACTCTGCACGAGGCTTTTGCAAACTATTTCTCTGCATAGTTTGTGTATTTTTTTATTTTTTTCCCCTTCCTTAAGGAGAATTGAGAAAGCTTCCCTGTGGAAACTGTAGTGCACGTTAACGGTCTCCTGTTACACAGGGGAAAGCACACAAGTGGGACAAGTGTGAGGCTGCTCCACTGAAGAGTGTGAAAAAAATCAAATGTTAATTTGATAAATGTGAGGTCTGGGACATTTTGTCAAAGAGGGAGGGAAAGTAGAAAAGGGAGAAAAAAAAAAGCAGCCCTGCTGCCAACTCACCATCCACCAAGTTCTGGCCGAGATGTCGTAGCAGAGCTGCCATTTGATGGAGCCGTCGGAGGTTTTCCCTGCCATTATGCTGTCAGCAAGCTTCATCTGATGCTAACTCACGGGAGATAAGACACCTAATTGAGAAAACATTTGCACTGGCATGTTGGGCAACATGTAGCCCGGTCCATACCATATGGAATCATGGGTAAAAAAAAAAAAATCTCCTTGACAATGAACCAATCTCTCACAGACCCAGTGGCAAGGTGAAGTGGAGATGAAAAGTCATCTGCTCCTAGCACTGTCTTCTCCTCTCTCTCTCTCCCTCTCTCTCCCCCTCTCCCTCTCTCTCACTCACTCCTTTTTTTTTTTTTTTTAAATAAGAACCCACTGCTCAACATCAAAGAGAGGCGGTCAAAATTAGGGCTTCATCACTCAGATGATTTTGGTCTGCAAGGTTTTTCTTTCCTTTCCCCTTTTTCCTTTTTTAAGAAGAATAAAGAGATTTAATAGGACAAAGGCAGGTAGTGGACTGCGGAGGGAGATCGCCACAGGCTATTAGCCTAAAATTTCTGCTTGACAGATGGAACTGCTTAGAGACTATCATGCAATGTTTTGATTTTTTTTTTTCTCTTTTTTTTTTTTTTTTTAAAAAAAGACTTTCAGTCTGATTCAGTATCTGTTTATCGCAGCTACTTTTCTCATGTACGTGACTGGGCAAAAATAATAAAAAAAAAAGACTGAGCAAAAAGAATTGCACCTTTCTTTTTTCTCTTTCTTTCTTTCATAACTGTGCATATAATTATTTAAGCAGTGCAAGAGCAAAACAAAAGTATAAACTGCTTGAGTTGATTTCTCAATTCATTGAGAGGAGCTTTCTGAAAGAATCAAATGCTCTTTTATTTATTTATTTAATTAATTTAAATAAGAGAGACGTGAAAGTTTTGGCTCTTTGTTCCCTCTTGATTTTAGATACCAGATCCTATTCTTTAAATGAATGACTTTTCATATGAAGCTTCAAATGGCTGAAGTGCTCCCTAAGAGCCAAACAATTCCCTTCTTGTGTTGTTGTTGTTTTTTTTTTTTGAATATATTTTTGCCACCATATTTTTAAAACTCGTTTTTAATGTTACCCTTCCTGATACCATCAGGCAATAATGCCAAAAGCCTCACAGAGGTTTGTTTCTTCCTCTGGGCATCAGCATTCTCCACAGCATTCATAATTTAAATGCAGAACTGACAGCTAGCTTGGAAAAAAGACAGCTCCAGAATAAATAGTTTCGGAAAGTTATAATATCCTGGTCATGTTCAATATTAAGATCCTTCTCTGGAAAAACAGGTAAAAGATAATCGTATATTTCATTCTAAACCTCTGTTTCCCACTTGTGCTGGGGCACTGCAAAACACAAGTATTACTTTGCTGACAGCTGAGTATTAAACAGGCAGCAAATGCTTCCCATTTAAGCCGCCCCGCGACGGATGCTCAGCCCTGAGCACCGCCACCCCATAGCAGGGCACTTCAGTGCGTGCAGCAGCGCCTTGCCTCGAGTGCTCGGAAAAACAAACTTCTGCACTGGCCACCAGAGTCGCCAGGAACATCGCCTGGGTCTGTCGGGCTGGGGCTGGTGGAACTCGCTCGCTCACAAACTGCGATACGCTGCGAATCTTTCTGTCGTTTGGATGCAGGAGGAAAAGGGATCAAAAATATCCCCCCTATTTTAAACAATATCTATTTCTGCTTGTATCAAAAAGGGAAGCTTGTGGGCGCACAATTCCTCGTTTGATTGTTTTGTGTACTAACAATTGTTTAACTATTTGGCTGCAGCAGGACTGTAATTCCGGGCTGCGCAGATCACAAAACCGTCATTCACGCAGGACAGAGCAAACTTTCATCCAGCCTCTGCAATACTTTCAGAGTTCTGTGATGTGCGAGATAAGCAAATGACTTAGGATAAAATACAAAGTGCTGATGTAACACGCAGGGGTCAGTCTTTGTTTTTGCCCCAGCCCTAACCATCTATAGGGACTGCACAAAAAAATCTGTCAGTGCATGATCTGCACGACGACTTCACATCCCAGCTGCTTTTTTATTTTTTCCCCCTGGATAGCAGGTACAGAATCACTGCTACTTGCAGTGAAGGGTCGGACTAGCACGGGAAGTGTTAAGTTTTAGTCAGAGTCCAGGAAAAAAAAAAAAAAAACAAAAAACTGGGACGCTGTGCCAGGAACTGTCCTTGCACTGGCCGGCCAAAGCGTTTATCGTCTTCTGTTACTTCGGCTTCGCTAACGCTACCTGTCCTCGGCGGGGCTTGCTGCTTCCTGAAAAAGCTCCCTGAAAATAATCATACGAAATACAAAGTAAAAACCCGAAGTGACGATCAGCCTTTGAATGGGTGTCAGGTTCGATTTTCTGCTGCTGTTTTTGCTGCTGCCTCTCAAAACAAACAACTTACCCACCCTGCTTATCATTTATGTCGTATTTTATAGCCAGTTGGGCTGCGTGCCTTTCCCCTCAAGTTGCGATAAATCTCTGCTCAGTCTATATGGCTTCCCACTGCCCGATGCAGTTATGGATCCACTGACAAACTTTCTCTTGATTGCTGTATTAACCACTGCTCGGAGAGCACTTAGCTCTTCCTATGGCAATATATTCCTTTACTTCGGAATATTAATTATAAACACACCCTGGATAAATATTTTTTTAGAAGAGCGTACGCTTTTCAGCTTATGAATGACAGAAGCATGAAACCATTTCCTTCCTGACGGTACAGCAGTTATGTGCGAAGCAACGAGGAGCGCTGTTGGTTAACTGTGTTTTAAATTCAGCACAATTAGGTGTAGTTAACTTTGCCATTGTTCGTTCTGATGCCGGGGATGGTGGGTTCTTACCCATAGAGCAATTATTCCTTTCATAAGCGGCTGTTGTTAATAGCATTAAAACAAGATTAAATACAACATGTTAAATATTGCAATTATTGTGGAAAATAAAATTATTTGGTGAGCATAATGGGGAGCAAATCAAGCATTTAACATGATCCAGGAAATGCTACTCCAAACAATTGCATTTGTTTTATGCAATTTTTCCCCTTTGATTGCTGACAGATGCCGTTTTGGAAACAAACATCTAAGTAGTTTTCCTTCAATCAGGAAAAAAACCACACACCAGAAAATGGCTACATGTTTTGAATTTAACTCTTGTCAATCAGCATTCTGCACAACACTCCCTGTGAATGGTACTAGGACAAAACGATGCCTTCCAACGACTAATAAGCCACAAAGATGTTTGCTTCTAACTCAGAGCTGTTCCGAAGGAAGAAAAAGCTTTCCTGCTGCGTGGACATTCGTGCAGGCACAGCTGCAAAATCAAAATGCTTGCAATATATGAGTGATACTTCAACTTGGAAATAAGTTAGGTGTCTGTGTTTGTGGGCTACGGGGGAAGAGATTTGTTTTCCGACAGCTTTAGGCCTCAAGCAATGAACTGAAGTACTTGCCAGTTGCTTTCTGACTTCCTACTGGAGAAGCGGCCAACTATCCAAAAATAAATTCGCTTCATTGTCGAGCAGAGTTACCTGCCGCAGCACCCGCAGCACGAGCGTGCCCCTCGGTATCTGCCCTCGGCGGCACGTTTGGTGAGGTCATCGTTGCTATCAAGTGTACGAGACCAGGACGGAATGCTAAAAAAGGCTAATAAAGTATATTAATTCAGATGACTCTATCAAGCTGGCATTTTACAGTCTACTGGAAACTGAATGCATGAAAGCATTAGAAATGTTGGCATAGCGGGCGCTTTCTCCAAATGTTGGCTTCTACTGTTCACGTCGGGAAAAGAAACCCGCAGAACTGCGTGGAGCCCCAGCGCTAGGCACATCTTTAGGATCCTGGGGCTCCCTGCTAAAACACCTATTAATTGCACCGTGTCTACTGCTCGTTAACACTTTCTTGTTTCCCTTTACCCCCCTTATTTCTTCAGTGGCAATTGCTTAGAACCTTTTTGGAAGGTTGCAACCGATTAGATCTGTTCCTAATTTGGGAGGCGTTTTGCTTGGGAAGCCTGCGCTTAGACGGGTTACGGAGAGGATTTCCTTATCTCGAGCAGCGACAATTAGTTCAAGTGCCACGTGAGAGCAGGCAGTTGATTTTTGGACAGCCTCTGAACTTATGCAAAGTTGCTGACAATGAGTGTGTGTTCTAGCTTTTGGAAATCCTATAATCCTGGCTTCAATCAAGAGGATCTGCTGTTGCTGAAGGCGTAAACAAGGACAGAAGCAGCACGTGACCGCTGTGCCTGCACCTTCAAGAGCTCCTCAGCCAAAATGAGTGCAGCAGTAAAGCTTCTGCGGGATACTCAAGGTGACCCACACATGCTGGATGCTGTGGCCAAACCCAGGGAAAGAAGTCCTTTCCCCTTCCATAGGAAAGTTGTCTTGGGTCTCTGCATTTTCCCCGTAGCTCTGTTGTATGTATTCCTGCCCGTTCCCCTCTCGCTCCTCTGAATTTCTTCCTGCCATCTGCACTCTCCCTTTTGCCTCGTCTGAAGCAAGCCCCAAGATCCTGCTCCTGACAGAGCGGTCTGTCAGCGTGGACACCCTGACACCACAGACAGGGCTGGGACTTTGCGTCTCAAAGAAGCAGGAGCAGATGAAAGGACTTAAGGGGAAGGAACGACACACAAACATTACAGAAAATGTAAAAATTCTTCTCTATCAAGCCAAAACGTAAAGGAACATAAGCCAGATTTATTTGGAAGTTGAAACATACCCAACTATTTCCTAATCTGTAGCCATAAATTAACACAACAGTCCAACACAACCTTCAGCTGAGACAGGTACCAGCCCTAGGAGCGTGCACTCCGCAGCCCCAGGGCCTGTGACAGCCAGCCAGGTCTCCTGAGAAGGGCTAGGAGGGACAAATCTGGAAAAAAAAGCTTAATGCTCATACCTGGGAGAGGCTTTCAGAGGGAAAAAAGGACTTCTGCTCCAGGAATATCTAAAAAATCTAAGTAAATGCAAATTCATAGAAATCAAAATAAAAGTATTAATCTAAAGTACAAATTCTGTTTTGATGCAGCTGCATCAAAGGTAACATCACCCCCCTGAGGCAGGCATTCAGGATGTACCCAGAAAATATTCTTATCAGGTAAATGGGACTGGAAAATCACCTTACTACTGTTTTCCTTTTTCTTCCTAGAATGAAATATTAACAAAAGTAACTACCTGTTATTTGTATTGCTAACTAGTTTTTGCATTAAAAATGGCAATGTTTAGGAGCCCAGACTTTCCTTTATTATTTGAAATGCATTATTTTAACTCTGACAACTCTGAGGGCATGCAGAAGATGCTGCTTTCCACCATCTCCAGAGCCACGGCAAAACTCTAATAGTAAGATTCATAACTTGTCGGAGAGGAGCTCAAGAAAACTAAAAGGTTAATATATTCTAACTAGATGTTGGGTATAGAATGTCAGATCTGTCAAATTTCATTACAGTTTGCTGCTCAATGAAAAAGATTTGATTTCTTTTGCCACTGTCCTACTATGTTCAAGTCACACAGTGCCAGCAGCAACCAGCCAACGACCACAGGCTGGCACTGAGCGGGCCCGAGTGGGAAGCCAGCCGCAAGGACCATCTGTTTCCGATTTCTAGCGAAGCCAAGATGTGCAGTGAAGTGCATTCCATTCACCCAGCCAGCCTTCTCCCTGCTCAAGTTATTAGTGTTACAAGTGAAATTATCTTTTCCAAACAGCGGGGGAGCTATAATCCTTATGGAACAAGGCTTAAAAAAAAAAAAAAAAAAAACGCAAAAAAGGGGGGGGGGAAATAGGACAGAAAAAAGGTCCCCCTACACCCTCCCTCCCCAGTTCAAACATCTTTTGTTAAAGTTGTTGATGACAGTTTGGAAATTTAATTGCCATATTGACGAGTTTCATCATTTTAATGGGTATTTCATTAAGAACTATGTCCTCTAATGCAAGAGCGTTCATGGGATCTAATGCGATAACCCATTCAAATATATTTAGAGCGCTATTTATGAATAAAGTTAAAAATGACGAGATGAATGCTCATTTAAGTCTCTCTAACATTAAGTGCCTCGAAAAACATTGTAGGTTTTAAAGTATAATTTAAAGTGAGATTGCATAAACAGCGCTAATTACATGCTACTTACATTGTTTCAATATGTAATGCATATGTTTAACCTCTCCGGGAGAGGATTGGTCTTGGCACGGCACTGGGGGGATTTAAGGGTATGCTGAACTGATAACTGTAGAACGAGCTCTGACATAGGATATTGGTCTCCTACTGTTACCTAAATGCCAGGTGAAACCAAAGGATTTATTGAAGGGAGGGTGGAAAGGGGACACACACACACACACACACAAAGACAACACAATGAGGTGAAACTGAGAAGTTTATTTTCAAAGGGGGAAACATTTATCCTTTGACACCATTCCATTCCAGTGACTTTATTTCTAATATACCATGAGATTAATGATGTGGCTACTGTCACTGTGTCTGATGAACACTGGCAGAGCTCTGGAGCAGTTGCTCCCTCTACTATTATGGGACGTATTTGTAAATTGGCATATATAAGACAAACTTGCTCCCTGTGCCAGCCAATTGGAAAACATCTTATTCAGAAGTACAAAATGTTGGTTTTCTTGTACTGTACTCTCTATATAATATACAGTTGATTTAGTATTTTCTGGTTTAAATTTTTTTTTTAGTTAGCAGTTGTTTGACAGTGTTTTCATGTCATATAATCGGATTATGACTCCTATGAAAAATCCAATCAGAAGCAAAGAAGTAAATTTTCAATAGGACAGAGATTCCCGACGTGCCAGGGGGCAGTCAATATTTAAGCCTTTGCTATGGGATGGCACAACTGCTGAATGTAGCCACTATCATTCACCAACCTATCCCCAAATGATTTATTCTTTCAAAGTAATGCCATCATAGAAGAAAAGAGCTCATTTCATTCATTTTCTTAGTCTCTTGCCATCTGTTTTTACAGGTCCAAAAGCATTGCCATGAGTGGCTGATACCACACATTAAGAGTAACTGTTGAGTCACCTGAAAACTCATTCTCAGTCAGCCCCACTTTAGGTTTTATCTTTACTTGGTATCTTCAGTGATCCACACACGCTGGCTGCTGTTGCAGGAGGACGTTACTTGAGCTGTGGCTAGATTGGTACTAACCCAAATCATAACCTCATTCACAATTGTCTCTCTGCATATACAGAAACATCTAGAGCTGCATACGTTGCCTATATTTAAGATGTCCTGACGTACTAGAACTAAAATGTATTTTCTCCACGCACGCTTGGTTCCACATAGATAAAGAAGAGGAGTAAGGATGCAGAAAAGCCCAGACACCACAAGAAGTAACTGTGGGACTGCTACAGACAATTTCTACTTTTGAGGTCTGCAGGGTATTGTAAGAGAGGGGCTAGCAAGCAAAAATCATCACGCTCAGCACATCTCCATAGTTAGCTTCGTCAGGCTTGGGAGGCTGAGTACCCATGCCTACTGCACAGATGACACGGGTAGACTGTTAGTCCATAGGCAGACCTCGTGTCACTCCTCCTGTTGAGTTTGTAGGTAGGTTTCTAGGTAATGCCTGAAGTATGCCTAGATGTCTGAAGTAGATTGAGAACTACCTTTGGATTCAAAGACTGCAGTGTCACATGCCACAGGAAGCATTTATCTCTCTGAAGCCATGCTCTGATTTTCACTTACTCTTCCAGTTTCTGATAACTATTTGCTGCAAGTGGCTCATAGCAGAAAGGAAGACTTCAGTATTAATCAAGAGTGATAGGCAAGTGCCCAAAGTCTGCCTGGAAATGGCTTTCTTTCATAGGACCTGCTGAGTCCACCAGTGCTGCTGGATTCACAGGCAGCAGTGCTAAATCAGTGCCTTTTATCATCTACAACTACATGAAAGGCTGTGACTACTCCTTCCTAATGGGAGACTTCTGTAATGCTTTCTGCTTAGGGCTATTCTCAAGGAATAGGGAATCCAAGACAGATGTGGCAGTGACCGTCATATTAATCTCAAAGACCAAATCCCTCAAAGCAAAGGAAATATGAACAATTAAACCAATAAATACACCGAATCATATGGATTTCCAGTGCCCTCAGTACTAACAACAGCTCCACACATACTTTGCAATTTTAGTCCATGAATAAGTAAATCCTCTTCAGTCTTTTTAACAAGATTAAAATGCTGCTACTATTAAAACCACCCTTGTTTGCTGGTTCACATGTCTATTTCAATACCTGCCTATTCCTCTGCTTCACCTCTTGAGGTGTCAGACTTGTCCTCTCGACAACACGGCTGAGTGGCAGCCAGCAGGCTGAACAGCACACCTGGAAAACTGCGGGGAAGGACTGAGCTGCATGGAAGCAAATTTTACAAGTGAACCTGATATAATGCATTAAAGTGGCTCCGGATTACCGAACATCTTACAGCAGCAGAACGCTTTGGTGATGCTAAGATAAATGTACGCTCTTGTGTAATCCATGCCACTAAGCATCATATCCTGGAAGGCAAATCTCTGAACACAGTTTATTTAAAAGACATCACTATAAACATCATTTTTTTTCTGTTACCTGCTCATACAAAGGAATTTCAGAGATTAAGTGATTAAGTCTGCAACACTTGTCGGTCTTTGTGAGTTTTTTTTATTTTTTATTTTTAAATTCTCTTTTGAAAAATATCCACAGGAGTCGTAGCTCAACGAAAATAAATGGTCCCATAAAGAAGGGGGGAAAGCTTCAGCTAATCAAACTGATAGTTGTTCATGAGTTTTGAACTAAAGGAAATCTATTACTTCAGATTTAGAAAATGAAATTTAATTCAGAATATGGTGTGCTGCTAGCAAAGAGGAGATTATACAGAAATTCTCCAGCAGGGATCCACCATTAAGGGGAAGGCACAGCCCCTTTGCAGAGGTGACGGACAGGGCCAGGATGCTCCCAGGAGGCACTAACAGATAACCTGTACCCTAATGACAACCCTTCTGGCCATGCCTCCTGTATGCCTGCGGGTAAAATAGAGGTGGTGGCCCTTATGCCACCGTGTCACCTGTCTCTGCCAGCCTTCTGCCAGCCCTGAAGTGGCAGGAGTTCACAGCACCCAGAAATCACTCGCTTTTACCTTCAGAAAGGAGGGAATGACTGTGAACTTGACTCTGTGCCGTGGATCAGCCGTGCTCAGTGCTGAAAAGCTGAGGAATGGTTTCAAGGCAGGCTTTGAAGCCTACTCAGTAGGAACGGCTGGAATGTGCGTCTGCGTTACCAGCTAGCTGCTCTGGTACTGCGAGGAAAAACACAAAGCTGAGTCACAGCAGACGACAATGCTGCTGACAAAATGTTTTAAACTGCAAGCTAAAACAACAATGGGATTATTTATGGACTGCAACTCTTATTTTAATGTCAATAAATGTACTGGATAAATTCCCCTTCATTAGCTGGAAACCTCAGAAGGAAACAGAAATATTCTGGTAAACCACAAACTTGTTCTTAGCAAATACATGGCTACATTTCCACTTCAGAGGCATATCCAGACTGTTCCTTCACTGGGACAATAAATCTCAGGGAGTGAAAAGCAGAGTCTATAAATGCAAGACCTACAAAGTAAGGGTGTGACACACACACGGCCCTCAAGGCTCCAGAGGATGACAGTGGAAAGCAAGAAGAGCAGCTTTTTATTTTTTTTTATTTTTTTCCTGAATGGCAAACATGTCTTCTGAGCTCCACCATTCAGCTCTTAAACCAAATGGCTGGAACGAGCTCTCCTCACTCCAGGAGGTGTTTGCTGTCTTATCAATGGGGCTGCAGACATCCCAGAGAGAGCAAGTCGTTCTGATGGCTGTGTGCAGGGGGTGGGAGGGGGATGGAGAAGCTCAGCCACCTCCTGCTGCACCTCCCTGGCTTCTGAGACACAGAAGGTGCAAGCCTTTCTTCTGCATAGCTGGCTCCAAAGATATTATGCATCAGTGATGCAATGCTGAACGCAGGACAGTCTAGTCCTTCACCTTCCTACCTTGCCACTGCTGGACGCTTTGTAGAGAAAGAGGAAGAGGACTCGGGTTTGCCACTGGGGCTCTCCCACCTTGGGAGAAACCCCAGCAGACAGCTGCGGTCAGCTTCTGCTTCCTTGGGGCTGATTTTGAGGGAGATGAACAAGACAAAACATCTCGCCAAGTAAGAGTGATGGCTCCCAGCCTTTCGTGAAGGAATTGGTTCATCTCAGGCTGGAAAGCCTGGAAATCAGAGCCAGTGATTGCTTTCTCCTTCTGCTCCTCAGCACTAATTTTTCTTTGCTTTCCCCCTTTCTAAATCTGTGGTTCCGTATCTTAACCTGCACCTAATGGCTTGCAAGCCATTTCCAGAATTGAAAATGTGGTACGCTCTTATCCGTGCAGCGTTTTGCTTATTTATAGCATCGCACTAATGACACTTTAGATTTCCTTCAGAGTTTTTTTCTTATCGTAAGGATGAGACACAAACAATTCTGCCTGGGTCTAAGTACATTCTTTACCCCATTCAATTTATTTCAGATGCTGTGTCCTCGGGAAGGGGGACTGAGGACCAATAAATCAGGTGTTTCCTCCTTCTGTGTAAGTCACCTGCTGTGATCAATAAGAAGCAGAAGAAAGAAGTTCTCTTGTTTGCATGAGGTAATGCAGACAAATAGCCACGTGTAAGAGGTAAGAGCATATTTCAAGCCCTGTTCTTGGCAAACCGGTGAAGTTGCTCAAGAATAACCCATTGTGTTCGAACAAGAATAGGAAACTTCACTCAGAAGGGATACAGGGGTAAAAATACTGCTCACACTGGGAAGTAAAATGGGGAATCCAGTCCTCGTTGGCTTTCTGCTGAGCCTCTGGGTCAAAATCTATAGCTCAGTATTGCCATGTCAGAGAGCCCAGATTTCTCACAGCCCAGCAGCAAGGAACCCGATGCCCAGCTGAGCAGGGAGCAGACAGATACCTGGGGACAGCACTGGAGCTTTGTCCTGGCTCGAGCCAGGACATTGTGGTGTCCCCGACCATCCGGAGGTGATGCAAAACCCTTCACAGCACCGGTTTATTTTTCACTGGATAAAATTATTCTAAGTCTCTATAGAAAAGCAGATACCAAGGAAGCCTGCACAAAATGCAGAGTTACAAATATACTCATGTGCAAATGTTTACACAAAATGTTGCTTCTGTAATAATTAAAAAAAAATAATCTTAGGGCTCTATAAAAGAGCTGAACCTGTCAGTTAGCTGTGCACAAGTCAGTGGGAAGCACACTTCCTTTCCCCTCCTTTCTTCCCACAAAACCTCAGCAAGACTGCTGGCTAAAACCTGTTTTGTCATTCATTTTTGCCAAATATTTGCCTACAGATGGGTTAGACAGTCTTGGTTCTGGGGGCTTACCTGGAGCAGAGCTTTTGTCACCATAACACGAGGACTAAACACAAGTGAATGGCAACACACTATCTTTATAAGAAGGGAAGCAAAGCCTACAAATTACAGACACTTTTCATTAACAGGGCAAATCCTGACTCCTGGAAGGGGAGCTGTGAGAACTTCAGCAGTACAAGTAGGAACAGGAGGAAGCGAGGGGCGAATCATTCATCAAAGGATGGGAAAAAGCCTCTACAGTTTTTTAATCTCCACGAAGTGTTTTTTTAAGGCTGACCAAGCTCGTGCAAGTTGACAGGTTCCAGCAATGTAAGTCAAAGAAGAGCTATGCTTTATAACTGAAGGGAAGCTCATTGCAAGAACTGAGGTTAGACTAGTCATCCTCCTATGGCTACCCACAGCCTCAGACAAGTTCCCAGTACGTGGCACGCTGTATAGATCTGTTTTCACACATAAACATGCAGACACACAGTCTTTTATTCAGAAGTTTATGTACAGCTCGTACTGAGTCAGGCTCCCAAACGTGCAGCACTTGAATGCCTTCCAGAATGAGCTGCCTTGCCCCTCGCTCTGCTTTCGTAGAGATGTCTAGCAGCACCTCCATGCATACAGTCATTCTCAGTCAGGAGTGGATATTGCTTTGCCTAGAGCACCTCACTTTAGCCTAAAAAATATCCAATCCAAACCAGAATCAGTTTCCTTCTAGTAGTTGCTTCACCTGAGGGTACAGCCATCACCTTCCCACAGGGAAGCAGCGTTAGCTCGAGCTTCGCTGTGTTTCTGCTGTAGGACCAGGGAATAATCCAAAAGATTATTCCACAGTGGATTAACCCAGACAATACTTATCAAAAAATGTCACACCACAAATACGAGCCAAGAATATGTTCCTGGGAAAGCCGCCTGGACTGGTGTAAAATTAGAGAGAATTGGGACACATGACATAGCATACAACGCAAACACTTCATAGCCTGTGAACATACGTCGCTATAGCTGCCTTTACATTAAATTAAACCTAATAAAGAACTTAAGAAAACTAAAGGCAGTCGTTGTCCCTCCTCCCCCAGCCTCTGATGGCATTAGACCGGCAGCCCCGTGGGACCCCGGTGGGGCAGGACTCTCATGCTGTCCCCGTGCACCTCTGCCAAGCCCTCACTGACAGCAGTAGGGGGTTGCCAACCTCCCTGGGGAGGAAAATGAAGGGGTGGGACATTTGCATGTCCCATCCTCTCTTCAGCACACATCCCCTTGTCTTCCCCTTTCTGCACTGCATCACTTCTCAGCCCTGCCTTCCAGCAGCTCGTATTATTTGGGGTAGGGTTCATACTAACTACTGGTACAGCACCTAGCACAGTAAGGCCATGAATGCGGATGGGGTTGCTGGAAAATTTCATATTATAAGATGATTTTGATGCTAAATAAATACCTACAGAAAAGGTACTGGTAAAACCTGTGCTTTTCTAAGATTTAGTAACAAATCAACTATTTGGTGCATAATAAGCAATTCATTTTGCTACGCATTTACTCTGCTCTGTCTAAAACATAAAGCACTTACGGATATTTGGAGTATGCAAGAGACTATTACAAAATCAATTTCTATTCTTCTTGATAACTCGGCCACTTAAAGCCTTAATTTCCTACAATTCACCCTCTTACATCTGAGCCATTAAGAACAGGACCAGCTTCCTCCCCAAATCCGACCATGTGCTCCGCAGAGTGAAACTATCGGGGCCATCACCTCCCCCTGCGCGTTGCCTTTGGTCGTGCACTCCCAGTGTCAGTTCAGGCTGTCTGCACTCGCTTGGGAACCTGCTGCCTCTTTTGCCAAGGCTTGAAGGAGGGAGCTTTGGTTTCACCGAGGGATCTCCCGTTACGCCTTACAAATAAACAAACACCGGGGTACCTGGCAGGAAGGCACGGCCCTTTGGTGAGCGGGGCTCAGCCTCGGCAGAGGGCAAACGAGGGAGGCAGCATCGCTTTCACTGCAGCACAAACTGTCTATTCTTGACCAGTTGACCAAAGGAAGCAAAAGCAGAGGGATGACCAGCAAAGCACATCTGCAGGGCTGTATTTCACAGGAAGCAGCGCAGCTCCTCTCCAGATAAGTTTCACTGAAGAACAAAGATGGATTTTGTTCGGTGCTTCGAGAATGCTGCATTGAACCTGGACCTTGCTTTTCAGTCCCTGAAAACGAGGCCTACAGAGCGAAACCTAATTTCTCCCTCTCCCTTCTGCGAATTAGCTGCATGATTTTTAAATTCGCCCTCTGCTTCCCGTATGAAAAAAGTCTGAAAATACACACAATCATCTCCAACTAAGTTTCTATGTTTTACTCACTGATTTTGCAGGCCGCACGTAGGCTAGTGCATCTGAAATCAATGTCAGAGCAACAGCAGCTAAGCCAGTTGCACAGAACAGCCTCCAAGGCTGAGCTGCTTTCAACTTTAAGAAACAAAATATGACTAAGACCAAGACAAATGGGGTAATAATAAATTAGCAGTCGGTATTGTCGCTGACTGTAAAAATATTTTGAGCTTACATCTTTCCTGTGCACCATAACCTCAGAGGCATACTACCCACTGCAACTGGTTTTCCAGTAACTCAGTGAGGCGTGTTTTTCAATGATAAAAGCAGCACTGGGTGTACTGGGAGCAAAAGCCATGATCATATTAACAGCAAGCAGCGGAGCACCCATTACCTCTTGTCCTGGTGTGGTGTTTTGTTTGTTTTTGTTTGTTTCAGCTTGAGCAGCATATTCCAGTAAACGCAGAAGACACACTGTCAAGTACTTCTTTATAGTTTAATTCTCTTTTTCTTTTTTTTTTTTTTTTTTTTTTTTTTTTTAATTTTTTAAACCTCCATTGCTTGCAACATCCTTGCCCTCTTTACAAGCCGCAGACTTCTGTCAGTTTTGTACCTTCTCTCTCCGCAAAGAATGACCGGGGATGAAAAACAAAAAAACAACCACCACAAAACCCTCAAAACTTCTGCCCCTCTCCAAGGTAAGAATAAGAGATAAATCTTAAAATACGAAGTTTTGTATCAAAATTTAAAGGAACTGCTAAGTTTGAAGGAAGATCATCTGCACTACCCCTCATTCTTGCTCATTTTCACTATGCTCAGCTCTGCAAAAAATAATGGAGCATTTTACAGCAGGCAATAGCTTACAGTAAGTGCAGCCTGGGAGATCTTTGGACACTGGGGTCCTTTCTCCAACGATTCTTCCGGCATTTTGGGAGCAGAGGCTGTGAGGTGTGATGAGTACAAGGTAGCAGAGGGGTTGGGGGAGCTCCCTGGACCTGGGCGTTATCACTACAGCAGCCCGGCGATGCCCATTTGAAAAACTCCCCTTGGTGGCTGCCTGCCTGGACCACGGACTGGAGGGCAAATGCTGCTTGTTCTGCCTGGGGCTGGGAGCTGCTCGGGGCAGATGTGATCACCTGCAGGGCAGTCCGGAGCTGGAAACCATCTTCAGGAAGGAGAAAACATCCAGAGCCCCCAGATTTGTAGATTGGCAGATGTTATTTCATTTTTTTTTCCCCTCTAATTCCACTGCAGAAGCTGTCTCTTGGTGGTTACTGATGGAAATTTTCCTCTAGTTTCAGGACCAGTGAGAAAGATTTTCTTTCTGGTAACTTAAAATCATATTTCTGCAGGCTGCCAGTTAACCATTTTGCACTCGGCATGTGCTGTATTCATACAGGAGCTCTCCTTATGCTTTAGTCAGCATATTGATTGCTTCCGCGTCGCAGTCGGCGTTGCACATTTCTGTACTAACCTGCCATTGGCATTAGCTGCGGGACTAAATTGGATTTAATCTCTTTCTCCCCTCATGTATTGCAACTCTGAAAGAAACAGGAACACGAGGAAAAAGATCTCACCTCCCGCCCCCCAGCCAATACAGGTGCTCCAAGAGTTAACTGGGAGCCATCGCAGCCAGCAAGGGCTCTCCAGCAGTACCCGGCGACACTCTTGTTACAGCAAGCATTTGGGTCACCAGATGCCACCGTGGCAGTGAGAAAAGCTTCCCCGTAAACTGCTCCAAACTTCCCTCTCCTGTCCTCTTCCATGGGGTTCGGCGGGGCAGCGGATCAGCTCTGCAGCACACCACCAGCAGCCCCCAGGCCGATCTCTCCAGCCCAGCCTCCGATCTCCGTGAAGCCAGCCACTGGCGGATCACAGCCTGGTATCCACAGCACAGCTGCCAATGGCAGCACGGCAAACCAGCCTGAGCTGCCAACTGAAACGACTCTTTAGACAAAAAGAGACCCCTGCCATCCATGGTAAATTAGCACAGGCAGCTCCACACCTACGGGCAGGAGGAAATCCCAAGGCTGGCGTCTGCCACCTCGCAGGAATTGTTTTGTAAAGCAGTATGTTCCAACCTGGGAGTCGTGGCCCACAGTAACTTCTTTAGTTATGTTTTTTTTTTGCTGCCTGCTTCTTTCTACAATGAATCTACCCCACAAGTCGGACATTTAGGTATGTACTCCTATGCGCAGGAGCGAGTAATAAAACAGGGCAACAGACGTAATGAACAAACATCCAAAAGTTAGCCTGATTTTTGGATGGCAGCACTGCAAAAAGATGGTTTTGGGAGAAAAAAAAGATGAATGCTTCCTCACTTGGAGAGGACGGCATGCTCAGTGGAGAAAGGCTCTCACCCAATGTTCAGTACTGCAACCCGAGTAAGTTTCCCGTGCTAATTCCTGGCAGAGGCCATCCAAGATGTGACCAGTCTGTGGGAAAGTGAGACCAGGGTGGGATTTGGATTTTAATGGGGCTGGGGGTCTGCACATCTGCCACAGCATCAGCTGAGACACGGCTGCAGTGCACGCCACTGGGCCAGCTGATGCTGCTGAAAGCAGAAGCCAAGCAAGATGATGAGTCCTCTGCAGAGACATCCTTCTTTAATTACTGTGCTTTCAGCCTCCTGCTCCTTTTCCACCTTTCTTTCCTCCCTGGAACACAAAAGGGGATAAAGGGTGGAACAGCAACTGGCTGTCAATTGACTCTGGAGGGAAGTTAGATGGAGGAGAGGAAGGAAAATCCGTGTTGAGATGGCACTTCTGGTCCCCTCTGACCAGCACAGCAGCCTAAGCAAAGCCACCTCCCCCTGCTCCCTCCTCTCCCCTCTGAAATCCCAGCATCGACAGGGGACAGGGACAGCAGCCCACTGCCGGGAGGGGACAGAAACGCCTCCTGCCAGCTGCAGCAGCCCCAGCTGCTGACAGAGGACACGTGCTGCTGGAAAGGGACCTGCTGGGAGATGTGCTGGGAGCAACCGGGGCCAGATCCTGTCTGCTCCCCAGATATCCTCCAACATGGCCCAGAAGTTCACTGCCAGCTCAGATACAGAGCAGAATGTAACTTATTGCGTCCAGCAATAAACAAAATATTACGTGCACTTTTGACGCTATAAAACCTTTTAAAAGACTTTTAAACCTTTCACTGCGGGACGTAATGAAACCTCTATTGCTATCTGCAGCAGACCTGGCCTTCAAACACGTAATTAAGCGGTCACAAATTGCAAAATTGGTTAGTTTGGTTCCCCCACTATGCAAACACTGTTAAAAGCTTTCTCATTTGTCAGTTACTGTGTTGTAATTGACAGGCTATGGGCAACAATTATGCAACTTGGAAGCCTGAAGACCTCACCCATGCCTTACCGTGATTTCCCAACACCAAATATTTACTCTGTATGTTCTCTATGGGTTCAGCTGCTGCACGCACACAGGTGATGGAGCAGCTTCTACTTGAAATGAAAAATTTAAAGCTCAGTAACCATAAGGAATCTCCCTCTCTCTTTAGGAGGCATAGGATTACACTTTCTATAGCTGGCTGTGCCATCTCTAACCACTGGAAGACTTCATAAGCACCAGCATATGCTGAACGACTTGCTGCATTCTGTAGCTCTAATAGTATGGACATGGATACATGTCCCAGAGACCAGAAACACCATATGCTCTTGCAAGTGCTGGGTCTTCTGCGCTGTCTCATGTACTCCTCCTATTCCTCAGACCACTCAGCGCACTGAACATCCAACACATTTATACATAAGCAAGGAATATGCTATTGTATGTACCTTATAAGAGATTTTCTTCTATACTTCATTATGTGAAGTATAAAAAAATAAATAGATGCAGGAGATTGTGTGTAAATCATTTCAATCGATTCCCTTCAAGACTTCCAGCAGTAGCTTTTTGGCTCTACCCATCAGACCAAGAATGTTTCCAGCACAATTGCTACTGCTGAAGCTTCTGTTCTTTATGCAAAAATCCTAGATTACTGGGATGAAAACAGAACTAAGTCAAAAATACCCAAGGAAAGAAGACAACTGAAAGACAGACATTCTTTTACAGGTTTTTCTAACTATTATCTAGCAGCTATTTAACTCATAAGGGCCAATAGGCCAGTTCAAAATATATGTTACGTTTCATGGCAAATATCTAAACTGTGGCTTTTAAATCCCCACTCTGAACGAGGGTCTACAGAAAGCACCAAGCATCTTGGAGGATCACCAGGAAGAACATAAGGAAGATACAATACTCCTGTGTGCTTCTGTGGGTGATGGGGGGAACCACAGTCTGCTCTTTTAAGAGCAGAGAGACTGCTCCCAATCTGGATTTGTACTGGTTTTCCAGCAGGAATCCCCACGTGCCAAAGAGCAAAGGTCCAGACTGACTAACGTCTGGGAAGAAGAAACCTCTCAGCTTTGACTACCCTGTGCCATGTTTTGTTTCACCAGCACAGCTCACGGAGTTCAAACAAAGAAGGGCAGCGAACAAAACTGCTTGAGGAAGCAAGCAGTGGGACCCCATGCCACAGGGTACTCAGATGCTACAAGTTTCATTTATTTATTTTTTAAAAAGGTGGTTGATGACAGCATTTGGTAGAAACCCTTGCTTATATTTGCTAGAACTTGCTTTCCAGATTCAGGCTCCCCTCAATTCCATTTTTTTTCTTCCCCTGCACACTGCCCCTCCGTGTTAAGACACCCACAGGTACCTTGCATGCTTAGTAGCAAATAAAAACGCTTTGCTATTAAAAGGATAAAGTCCCAATTCCGCTTCCATCTCTATGGATACAAGGTTGTGACTCCAAAAGGAGACAAAATTAGACTTCAGTTATACCTGTATAAAAGCATTAGCGTGTGAGAGATGCTTTGGATTTGCACCCAAGTCAAATTTAGCCCCTGAAGTTGATTTTTTTTTTGTGGGTTTTAGTGAAGTGATTTGTTAATTTTACACGACTAAACATAGAATTGGAAAACGTTAACTTTCTACCCACTTTTTCCAATCTGTAGGTTATTGTAAACATCTATTTGTTCAGTTACTTTAGGCTTTGAATTATTGGTTCTGTGGTTTTGGCAACCATGGCCAGCTTCCCCAAATTAACAACAAACAAGAGGGGATTTCTATGCATTAAAATACAAATCAACACAGGCAATGTTTTACCAGCTTCTCCTGCTCAGAAATACTGACTATTTGTTGGTGGTTTGCACCCAGGCCGATTCTGCTGTGGAAGCACTGCTCAGTGCAGTGTAATCATGAAACCTTTGCTAAATCAACTCAGCACCCTGGAGCTGAAAACTGATGGCAGTGCCCAGACACAGCTCTCAAGGTGCTCTCTACACCGCTACAAAATACACGCCACTTGCTAATCAAAAAGAAGAGGTTTTAGCCTTTTACTGGCTTTATTAGTTTAAAAATCACTAAATGAAGTGGTTTTACAGATCTAATCAAGGTATGAGAAGGCTATTAACAGAAACCCCAAACATCCAGCAAGTAAAAAAGCTTTAGGGCCTTACCCTGCCCCTGCTCAGGACTTGCACATCCCTCTGTGGTCAAACAGGCTGCCTCTGCCAATACCTATAGGACCAGCACATCTCTGGCTCCAAGTATTCCACCCGGAACAAGAGTCCTGCAGTCCCACAAGGACAACGTTAAACACTTATACCCAGCAGCACCTTTGTGAGGGCTGGGAGACACACTCAGACTTCTCTGTGCTTTGGGCAAAAGCAAAATCCTGCTGAAAAACAGGATCGGGCTGCTCTGCGTGCCTCCTCCTTGCCCTTACAGCATCAGAGCCCAGGCTGCAGGCAGCACACACCACAGATCATCAATCTTGGCCCTCCCTGCTACCCCCTGTTTGTCTTTTTAATGCCCTGTGGCTGTGAGCGAGGTGGGAGGCACGGGGTGGGGATGCTGCAGAGGCAATCCCACCCTGCTCTGACGGCTGACCCCCTGCACCTGGGCGCTTTACCCCCTTCTGCTCACCTGGAGGGTTGGCCAAGCTTCGGCACGCCTCTCAATGAAGCTACAGAGGAGGCTGCAGGTGATTTGGGTGGTGCGTGATGCACACCAGCAAGCCAGACTCTCAGTAATTAATGGCTCATAAAGATTTCGGGTATCCAAAATAAGCCCGGTTGTATGAGTGCAAGCTGTTCCTGATCAGAGGCAGGTGAGAGGAACAGCACCGTGAGCACCTGCAGGAGGGTGGCTGGGCTTCTTCAGGGCTGCTGTAGCCCTAACACCCCCTTCATGCTCTGACGACAGGTCTAAGTGGCCCCAAAAGTCAAAGGTCTGCAAAGCACAACAGCAGGCAGGTATTTCAAAGCCACGCTCCTCCACCTTGTAGCAAGCATTCCTCGCCCACGCTGGAGAAGCAATGTCAGCCTAAACAAATCATGAAAAATGGGGAGAAGTTCATTAAAATAAGGTAATTTGCACAGTGGTTTCAGCCCAAAGTAAGAATTACCAAATCACCAAAAAGCCCCAAAACAACACCAAAACTCCTGCTGAGGATCTTTTTCATTGCACTTTGATGGTTTAACCTACAAACGCAATGTACACGAGCATTCAAACTGCTTTGTGTGGAAAGCAAATAAGAGAACACTGACGTTATTTCAGCTACTACAAAACATTCAGTGGCTACGGCAGGAATCGAGTGCGGGAGAAATATTACCCTCGTGTGAGTATTGGAGTTGGTGGGAAGAAATACATTTCTTGCAGAATTCCCTTCCCCTTGTTTTTTCCAACCATTACTTGAGCTTATTTTTTAATAAAATAATAGAAACCTGTCTCCTGACCCTTGGAAGATGCTTTATTTTTAATAAGGATCAAAAATGGATTTTGAAAAATGCTTTGATTAAATGAAGAAGAAGGACAGATGAACAGACAGCTAAATATCCTCTAATAAGGCAAGTTAATAAGGAAAACGGTTCTAATCTCTCTTTGATAATGGCCCCATTGTTTTGATTTTGGAGGCATAAGGGAAACATACATTCAGTCATGCGTTCCCATGACTAAATCACCTGTAAGACCGCATTTTGTGTTTGAAAGCTCTTTTACAATGTCTTTCCCAGAGTGGATGCCCATGCTTCTTTGATGTGGTTGAGCAATTTTGCACAATCATGTAAGAGATTAAACTAGACATAGTCTTCCTCGAACATTTGTATGCTAGGTCTGGGTGATAGACGGAGCTCAGCAATATCAGTTCCTGTTGAAGAAGCGTACCTGAAGGCACTTACTGCTTTGCAGGAAGGGCTTTAGTAACTTGGGGAATCAAAATCGGAGCACAACCCTGTACTTCTGCAGATCAAACATGCTCCACTTTCAGCTACCATATCCTCTTTATTTTTCTATCAGCTATGAGCTGGAATACCATTTTCTACTAGTCCCTAAACACCTTTTGGGAAAACAATCAATCCCTACTACACTTAACACCCCCGTGTAGCACCCTGTTAAGGGAATTTAAGTAAAAATGAAAAGTTTGCAAGTTCTTCTGCGCGGCCAACAGGACACTGGCCATTTGCGTCACTGCCGAAGCACGGAGCCAGTAGCAGGAGAAGCGAACACTAAAGAGTTGTTTTCATCTTTAAAATTTAAACAGTATTTAATGAAGGTATTAATCAGCAAAAGAAAACATTCTGTGGACATCTGCCATGACAAACAATACACTCAGGGAATCCACTTGGGGGAAAATACCCCTGATCAGCCAGGCTGTATTTAGTAACATGTTGAATATAAGCATTTCCTAAGAAAAAAACTATAATAATTGGGGATGATTTTCTACTACTGGCTTGTATTTTAATAGTTTGAAGTGCAAAGGGGAGGTTTCCCTTTGATTTTAGGGGGTTTTGGCTGTGTGTTTCTTATTAACAACCTTGCTAATGAAGTGTCCACTGGCTACAGAACGTTGCCAATTCTTGCCATTTCTTGCCATTTTAAATATTTTCTAAATAAATGGAAGTGTCTATGCTTGGATTTTCTTAAGAGTGAGGAAAAAACATCGGCAGCTGACACCAACTTAGCCAGCAGTGTTTCAAATACCTTTCTACCCCTAATGAAGCCGAGATACTCGGAAACCAACAAAAAACCACACATTGAAAAGGGGGAAGGCATTAACGAATTTTAGCACCCACTTCTATTAAGGATGATTAGGGGAAGGCCCTCCCTTTGCTTCGGTCCCCTTTCCTCCAAGTTTGCTTGCTTTTTGTTTTGAACGAAACCAAAAATCTCAAAGTGAAAGTTATTTGGGTCAAAACCGCAAACCACGTGAAACCCCAATGTAACTTTTTTCCCCCCAAGCTCAGTCAGAATTCTAGCCAAATTGGCAAACATGATGAGAGCTTCAGGGTGGTGTGCTTGAAACAAAAATGCCCTCAAAAATCTGAAAAACAAGTCACTTTTGCCTCATTTTAAGGATTTCTGTGAAGAACATTAAACAGTCCTGTGTAACAGGATTAAAATAAACTTACCTTCCAGGGCCTGAAATTTCTTCCTCTAGGTTTAATGACAGTTCTATTAACATAAGCTGATGCAGGATTAGACTGTAAATATTTAAATACCAACACTTTCTGGAATTAATCTAGAAAGGGGGAAACTTCAGACTGTTCCTTACCTAAGACAATCTATTCTATCTGTATGTCTGTATGGTCCACTTCTGTAGTAGGTGGTTTAGAAAACGTGATACCACGTTGTTAATTAATTTACTTGGGGCATTATTTGCCTGGGATACTGCTTAACAGCTAGCGGTTTGGTCTGAAGGACAGAATTACTTTGACAATTGTGCCTAGAGGCTACTCCGTGATGTGTTCAGAGTCAGAGATTTCTGGTACATGTCTGGAATTGACAGTGACTCAATACATAAGGATATTCTTTCCTATCCGTTTGTGCGATAACCTCACTTTTGTTGGCACAGTAGTATGTTGTCTTTTAACCTGACTTAAGGAGCTGGCCCTGGAATTAGTCTTCATCATTTTGGATAGCAAGTTGGAATCAAGATTATTTTGACAGATGGCATCTAGCCTGTCTAATATGCATTCTACCTGCTCCATAAATATTGATGACTTTAATACATTTTGTTCTGCCATATGCTTCTTAAAGGTACACTTTCGAAACTTGACATGGCTGTGTGATTTAGATGGAATTAATCTCCATTTTGTAGTACTATAAATGAGATCAGACTCGCACACATCGTGTCTGATGTTGGAAGATTAAAAGTGGTGCATGCACACATCCCAGGGCACAGTGGGAAACCCCAGCAGATTTTCATCCTAGTTCCACTCTCATAGTCCTCATCATGGATGTCACAGGGGGATGCTGTGTAGGTGGAAGAGGTGCTTTCATAATATAAGCTTAATTATACAGAAAGGAGTTCTGGACAAAGAGAACCTGTTTCCTCATGAGGTCCCAGCACTTGGAAAATGTTTGAAGCCATTTCTCCCCTCTGAAACCCTTCAGCTCTGTCAGCTCCTCTGGCTACCACAGCAAATGCCTCCAAGGGGGAAAAATTGGGGGGAGAGATGCTCTTGTTAGATGCCCATTGAATCTTTTTTTTTTTTTTTTTTTTTTTTCCATCTCTTAGTTGCAGGAACATCTTTAACCATCCAAGCTGATGTATAAGTATTCCTTTCACAACCACTCTTTCTGCACCCTGCCATTTAGAGGGCGTCCTACCGCATGCCTTCTGAATCGCTTGCTCTGTGTAAGGAGCGTCTCTTTGAACTGTCCTTTCCAGGCCAGATGAGGTGTAGAGTGACAATTAGCCTCCTTATTATTAACACCTCTTTCCTGCTCCCCCACAAAGCTCACAGAAGCGTTCACAATGCTGCAACTGAAATGGGAGTGGGGCCAGGGCTGCTGGCAGGAAAAGGAGAGATGAGGGCTAACAAAAGCCCAAGAACCCTTCCCCCAGGCTCTGTAGCCTTGAAAAAAGCAGCACTGCTTCCAACAGGAGCAGCCTTGTGCCCCATGGCTGGGAGAAGTTGGCGCGGACTCCCAGCAGCTCTTTCTCTGTTGATTTTGCCACCTTGGCTCATCAAGCAAAAGAGATGGTGGCCTTACTGCCACCCCTCCTCGCAAGATGCCTCTTCTGCTTCCTCTTCCTCTCTAAACAGGAATCACTCTTCTTCAAGTAATACCCGAGACATCTTCTGCACATAATTTTGTCAGGTATTCTACGATATGGCTGAATACAGCAACATAAATGTCACGCCCTTCAGAGTAAGCTGTAGGAAGTCAGAGCAACACTACAAAATGTCACAAAATACTAGACAAATTCCTTGGGTTGTTTAAGCAGTTAGATATGATACAAAGCTACTATTTCTAGAAAGCAAAATAAGTTTTCCATCAGCATTTTTCTAGGTTTCCAGCAAAAGTTTTTTTTTTTTTTTTTTTTTTTTTTCATAAGCATTGTTTAAAAAATAAAAAAAAAACGACAGCTTAATGTAATTGAATTTTCTCAAGGTGTAGTGAAAGAAATGGGTTTCTACTCTATGTCAGGTCCACAGCTTTTCCAGCTACTTTCATAAAAATGATATAAGAAAAAATCAATACGCTTTATATTAGCTATTAGTATATACTGATATTTTTCCATCTTTAAACAGCTTTTTTTTTTTTTCTTTTTTTTTTTGGTAAAGTATCTGCTCTTATTTACTCCACTTTATAAGAGAAGAAGAGAAGAGATGGTAAGTCGTAGCTACTTGGCAAAGGAAGGGAAACAGAACCAACAACCCTGAGAGGTTCATGGTTCTGCGCGTGCACTGGTGCCTCAGGACCCCCAGAAGCTGTTTGTTGGTGCTGACACCCGATAGGAGCCCACCAACAGCTTGGTACTTGCAAGAGAAAGAGAGACAGCTGAGTGCTTTAACTTTGCTGCCCAAAGTGCCTTACAAAATGACTTCTAGCACCGTGCAAAAGTGTTAGGAGCATTGCTGTGCAAAGTGGATTTACGTAAACTCTCTTCAATTAGCAGAAATAATTTCCTAGTATTAAAAAAAGAGCCAAATGTGAAGGGTTTGGGCTGTATGTGCTCTCACTAACTTAACTGGGCTTTCGATGATGCCTGTATGTAGGGCTCTGAACAGCAGCGTGGTGCTGCTGAAGCATGCACTCAGTCAGGATTTATCCCCGTGTGCTGATTTACTACATAGCAGCAGCAACCCAGGTATGCATTTACCAAAACTGGAAATTATGGTGACAGTACTAACCAGAAGTGTATGCTGCTAGCTTTAGTGGGGCAGGGATATGATGGATGTTTTGCATAAGATTTGGTTTGCTGAAGAGCAAAGTGACTCAGACTCACTGTTAAAGCAAATTTGCCATAAGCCCAACTCACTCACAAAAAGCAAATGATATTCTGCCCTGCTGGAAAGGCAGCACGCCTTCTACCCATGCAACACGTCTGCTACAGGAGTAAAGGTTGGAAAAGCTTCACCTGACTGTACTGTAAAAGAGAGTTGCGAGTTGGAAGAAAGCCAACAGCGCAGGCCCGTCAGGGGTTCAAAGACAGGTCAGATCCTTCCTAGATGTAAATCAGCAAAACATTACAGGCTTCTGTGCGTTCAGATCAATTTTCACCAGCTAAGAACATGTGCTTGCTCCGGTTGGACGAGACACAAAGGAAATCCAGATACGGCAAGAAGAGCCGGTATTCCTGGAGCCAATGGTAATTTCGGCTACAGCCAGTAATGAGAGCTTTGGAGATGTCCGGGAGTCAGAGCTCGGCTGGAGCCGAGTATGCTAATTCCTGCAGGTGCTAAAACAGTCGCCTGGCAGCTGTGAATGGGAAAGGGAAAAATGACTGCTTCTTCCTCTTTCAGTTGTGATTTGACATTTCTAAATGCAGGTGTAGGCTGAATCAGTTCAGAAGGTTGGTTTGACCAGACACCCAAGAAGGATTATATATAAAAAAGAGGCAGAAACACAATGAGAAACAGTTTTCCTTCTGTGGCTTCTACGTAGACCAAAACAGCAACGGTGAAAACCTTTTTCAGAGCAATGCACTTATATTTGCCCCTGCTGCTTTAGTGCTGGCCCTGGAAATGCCAAAGCAAATTAGAACTAATATGGCAGCAGAAGTTAGCCAAACATTTTTAACCCTCGGAAAAGACAGAATTACTCCTATTCATTCCCAAGTAAAGCTTCTGTTTCTGTTCGGATTGGATTCAAATAATTTTACAGGTACTTAGTTATTTGTGTTATTAAGAGGATTTAGCTGTAATTGCAGTGGCACCGCTGCAAGCTGACAGCTCTGCCTGCTGTCCACTGGCACCACGTTAAAGTCAAACCCTGAATTGTGCTGGGGCCTCTAAGACCCCAGCTCTCAAAAATCACTCAAGCATTTGGAATGGAAACACATTCAGATTAGAACCCACACTGGGCACAACAACACAAAGGAGTTCCTGGGCTCCCTCAGTTCCTAACATTGTTTTATCAGCTTGCACCACAAGTGGACAGCTGCACAGAAGCATCCACAACGGTTCCAAGAGTCTCGTTTCAGAGCGATAACGGGTCAGTTAGATGCAGTCATCCTGGGCAGCACTTCAGTCTCCCTCCACATGCACTACTTTGCATTACCTTACCTGGGTTTCCAGGTGCCATTCTGTCACCTGCTCACTCCGCTTTGTGATGTCTTTGCACAATACTTTGCAAGCTTTGAAGATGCCGAAGAGCCCAGGTGAAAGAATAGACTTTGTTTTTAAAATCATGCTGTTTTGTTTGTTCTTTCTTTACTGGTGATGTCCCCTAGGCAAGACCTTCCACTACATTTTGGAAAGCCCAGTTTCCCAGTGATGTCGTACTGTCGGAATAACTACACTGACTTGTTCTGAAGGTGCAGCCTCAAAGGACACCTGTGGCTCACAAAGCCTTTCATGTCTTCACCTATTAAAATTCTCCAATTGTTTGTCTACTAAAATTTAAGTAATCCCATTGCATATTCGTTTTGTTCTGTGGTTCTTTGTCTGATGTGCCAGTGGTCCCTGAACGATCCTGTTCGTGCACATTCTCTGTGGTAAGTTCTCTCCCAGTTAATTTTCCTAGCACACCAGGATTTCATACACCTGGCAATACCAAAACATAAGCTATCCGAAGCATTTCTTAACAGAGAAAAATATTTATAGTCAAGACAAAATATTAACTTATGAGGATATCAAATCGTTTGAACACCTTGCAAGGTTTTTAAGGCCCATGTTGACCGTCTTGGAGAAGGCTAACAGCTGGTTTCAGTCTTCATAACAGGGAAAAAAGATAAAAGATAAACTTCTCAAAGCTGTTAAAGGAAAGAGCTAGCCTGAGGGAAGAGAAAGGGTTACAGAGGTGCAAGGAGAACATAATAAATTTAACGTCTTCTCAGGGCTCACTTTATGACATGTGCAAAACCAGTGATCTTAAATACAACGTAATGTAAGGCAGATCTTTGTGGTTACATGTGATGAAAACAAACATGTTTGTTGCTTCTAGTTTCAAGGTGGTTTGACTTAACACGTTTATAGAGCCCATCCTGCTCAGTGAGGTAGTGACACAGACAGCAAGTCAGGGACAGGCCCTGCAAGCACTCCAGGAGTCTTCTCACGAGAAAGGGGACTCTGCAGGTAACGAGAATCCAAGAACCTTTCAACCATTTTTCTTCAATTGGACTGCAATTAATTACTGTTGTTAGGCTGTTGTTAGACCACTGGCTATAAAAACCAGAAATGAGTTCACTTTTGGGCTCAAGTTCAGTTGTTCTTAGGTTAGTGAATAACCTGAAGCACAACAACTCCTGTTGACACTGCTCTGCCTTTCCTATCAAAGCGCCTCCCAGGAAGGCACACGCTGCAGGTCTGATTCAGGATGCACACGTGCGAATTTTAGACATCTGTGTTATCTCACCGTGTTGCTGACTACAACAGAGAAACCAAAGCCACAATCCTGTTTCTGATAGACCTAAATCATTAGGAAGCTAGGCCAGTTAAAGCACATAACCAACATCGTCATAATTCCTGGGCTGCTGAAGCCTGGTTACAAGCTTTATTGCCATGTTTTCCTTTTCCTAATATGCACACAATTTACTTCTGAAGTCTTGTGTCCTCTGTATGCTGTAACTGAGCTCAGGAGCTTCTTTTATTGTCTGAAGCTTGGATTTCTAGTGTTAATGTATCACAGAATGCCCCCAGAGAAATAACCTTTTGTCCCATAGGTTTGTTTACTGTAGCATTTCTTGGCTTAATAAATGAGGTAGCTAACATGGAAACTTTTGCTTGTTCCGAAAGTTTTGCTATTTGCGAAAGTTTATTGCTATTTAAAATTATTACATGACTTCAGAGGGTTTATTTCAAATCATTACCACATCCTTCTCCATGGCTCTCTAACAAAGAAGAGTTAATAGTAAAACCCTTTCTCTCAATTACCTTCCCTCACACTCATTACTTCAGATTTCTTTAAGTTGAATTGGATAAGTTACTTATGTTCCTAGACTGTTCCAAACCATTCAAATTTAAAATTACATGCTTCAGATAAGCGATTAAGAACCTCACATAAAAGGTTTTTTGGTAGGAAGAAGCGTAATTCAAGTCCCACTAGTACAGACAGCCCTCCTTACTCTCAGTCCTTTTTGTAGGTTTCATTTCCAGTGCGCAGAATACTCCGTTGGGTCATATACAACTCCTTAGAGATTTATCTGTATACTATTTGCAGAGAACCCCCTGCCATCACATAACCTTAAGAACCTTGCTGACTAAGTAGTTCCACCCGGAGAAGCATTTCATCTTGTCACAAGAACACTTCCTAGTAACACGACTCCAGTACTCCTCGTTAATAAAGGTGCTAATTTCCCATCAGAGAAAGAGCTTTTAAGGCCTTTTTAAGGCCTTTCATTTACCCAGTGTTGTGTAGTGCTTAATGCACAGTCACATTTCGGGAAGCAGAAGAACAGGTCTGTATTTTTCTTTCCTCTGTAGGCACACTACATGATCAAACCAGTGAAACAGTGCTTTCGAACCTATGGTTAACTACTTCCAAAGTGGGAATAATAACCTATATGTAAAGAGATGTATGGGATTTTGGATAAAAAGGTTCTTACAAACCTTATATACATTTATTATTCCTAATACACTGGAATAATTTTTAGTGCAATAGTTTTAACCTTCAGTGCAGTCATTGTTTAATTTCTCATGCTAAATCTTTTCTGGTTGAGTACAAAAGCAGTGACCTTCACTGAGTTATGAGAGCTATTGGGAACACTTTATGCTTCAGCCTGTACTTCTTACTCATGCATTTCCTGACTGATAAAGACAGGAGATGAAGACTTAGGTCCACTGCTTGATATGCAGAAGAGTACTGCCTTCTGCAACAGCAAATTGTGTCTTGTATCACTCAATAAACAAAGCCAAATGTAACCCCCAAACCAAAGCCAATGCTCGCATTCTGCTCCTTGGCCGTGCAGCATCTTGCCTTTTCCTTTTACTTGAGATTCTGTCAAAAGTTTTGACTACTTAGAAGCTACCTTCTATAGAACATGGGTGCATCTGGTTCCTTGATCATATTGTTAACTCTACTAAGGAAAGAAATGAGTACTGATGTCAACAGGTCAAACATTTTAACCGAAACACACATATGTACATTGTTACTATCAAATCCCTTTTATATTGATAATTGAGCACTAATTAATTCTCAAAGCACTGCAGCAGCAGGAAGACTACTCATTAAATTAAGCTAAATCAAAATCACCTTGTAAATGGATTCAGTGTTGGAGATAAACATAGTTATCATTTACTTTGATATAGATGAAGTCTCACAGCAGTATTTTTCTGTTTCCCCATTACATTTATTTGATTCAGTTGCTTCCTCTGGGCTGCCCAGGTGTGCATTTCTGCATGCTACAGAAATTCGGCTCAATGCACATTTACCTATTTCCATCCAAACACAAGACTTCTTGGGAGCACTTTGTTTCCACTTACAAAAAAAGAAAATCACATTACGTAAACGACAATTCAAAATCCATCATTAATAATTGCTGAAAATTCTCTAAAAGCAAACAAACAATCAAACAAAACAAACAAAAAAAACACAACAAAGCAAACCAAACCAACCAACCAAACAAAAAACACAAACAGAACCCCCCTGCACGTGGAGTGGTAACAGCATCCCAGAACGCCCCAGCTTTCACCCTGTGCTCCTGCGTGCTGCGGTTCTGCGACAGAAGCGGGTACTAAGCACCGAATCTGGTGTCAGACAGAGCCAGAGGGAACAGAATGAGATCCCGATTTATAAATATCACTGGACCACTCTGAAGTGGTCTCATTTCTGGCTTTGCCTTAAGCACCATTTCTGTTCTGGCTAATTCTGTTTCATTTCCCTCTGTTTTCAGCTATTTAGCATAATTAATTTGATCAGCCCAGTGAAAAGAGTGCTGCTTTCTCTCATGCTGCAGTGATGTAATTTCTTTGACCCCTACTTCTACCTTTTAGGTATGTGATTTGCACAGATAGAAATGCATCGTTAGCACGTATAGTGCCAAAGTAATTACTTCAATAGAAATAAATACACATGGCTTTTCACCTAAAATGGTAAAATTTCAGCTTGCCTCATAACATCATGCATTGCTCTTGTCTGCTCTGGTGAAGTCTTTCCAGGCAACCAAATACATGCAACATTTGGAAAACATGGGAAACACAAATTGTATACACCCAGAAAGTGAAGATGGTGCCTTTTCCTAAAGTGCGATGTACCTGTGCTGTATTAGCAGTTCAGCAATTAACTATGAAGGAGAAACCAAGCTCTGAACTTGTGAGATGAAACTAGCTTCACGTTCAGACAAAACTTTCAATGAATGGTCCAGCAGAATTGTAAGAAGAATATTATTATACCCCTGAGATATAACCTCACATTTTTTTCCCTTTAAAAAAATATATTTTTAATGGAGATAGCTATTTCTATTACTACCACTGTGATTCATCAAGGTTCGTAAGCATATGCTTACCTTTAAGAAAGATGACAATGAAATCAACATATGCTCAAAATCTGTTCCTCTGAAAACACTACTGCTTATTTCTGTCACGTACCCTCTCTCTTCTGGGTTAGCTGTACTCACAACACATAGCATACGGAGATGTTTTCTGAATGATAGGTAGCATCCTGACCCGTTTCCCTCTTTTCATTTGTCATCCTCACTCTTAAGACCTACACTGATTCTGTAGGCTCTTTGGGAGTAAAGACTACAGCAGATACGGGATTCACCAGGGTTGCTTCCACCACTGGCCTGTTTTATTGTTCCTTCATACAGAGCATTCAACACAGATTGGGGGTCTATAAATTTATAAGCAACAAGGCAAATGATTTTCTGATAGATCAGTCTAATATGTTAATATTACACACATGCACAACATCATGTTTTCCACTGATGTACACACGATGTCCCACATACAGTCATTGAGGCTTGGACGTGCAAGCAACCATCTCAGTTTCACACTAACTCAGTCACTCTCTTCTCCCCCACCAATTTTTTATTTTTATTTTTAATAAACATGCCATGATAATAATTGTATTTTTGTTCAAAGCAGTCATTCTGTAAGACATGATACTCAAGGTAATACTCTTATTTTTATTTTATGGGCTCTTGTTTTGTTTTGTTTACAATTATCGGTGCCTGCTGTGAGTTCTCTAGAGAGCTTTTATTCCGAAGCAGGTGCATTTTCAGCTCACGTAATGGATATACAGATATTTGGCCATAAATAGATAGTGTTAAATGCTGCTGTAAAAATTAGATAAATGTTTATTACCCAAAAGGTTAATAAAAAAAATCCACCTGGGACCCTCTAGAAAAGAGCTAATCCCTATAAGCCTGTATTGAACTGGTGACAGTTGTGTGCAATTCACAAGCAAATTGCATTCCTAAAACATCCTAAAAGCAGAAAAAAAATCCCAGACTGCACACCAGACTAAATGGAGTGAATGGCATTCATGAGATAGGTACCATTTATTATCTAATTTAAGCACTTAGTAGTGGCATCTGTTTACAAATAACCTCTTTCAGCATTAGATAAGTCCCATGTTAGGTTAGTTTTCCTTTCCAACTTCATTACCAAACAGTATGATTTTATCAGACTAACACAGAAAGTCTCAGCTGAAAAAGAATGAGCTCTAAAATAGTCAATAAATAATCCAAAATGCCAGCAGGAAGAGGAAACAGCACTTGCCAGGCACGAGACACTTCATGTATGGCCAGTATTTTCACTGAACTGCAGAGGTTCTCATACCTAGCATTAATGGATTAAATGCACTTGACATTTTACTTCCCTTACACCATGCTGAATACAGACATAATATGTGGCCTGGATGGAAACAGAAAATTATTTTCGTAGGAGTACAGACAGATGAGATCATAGCCATCGGATCCACCACTTACCAACAAACAAGTGCACATAGTACTGTATGTTTGTACAGCATGCAGCCCCCTTCTTTGCAGACTACTCCACCTAGCCGCCTGCCCTAGCTTGGGGGAAGGCAGGACTTCAGGTTGTCCCAGGCTGATTTCCTTGTGCCCACCCAGAGAATTCCAGTGTCATCGCTCCTTATTTGCACTCATACTTCACTTCTAAGTCTACTTTGTGTCCTAGCAATTGACGCAGACAGTAAACACTCTCTGTGCTTGCTCGATGTGATTAATGGAGTTACAAGAGCCATTTGGCCCTCTAAGTTTTAACATCCTAGCTGTCATCTCCCCCTTCTGGCTGGCCGCTAGAATAATGCAATGCATCTAAGTGCTCCCCCTGAGGAATCCAGCCACGACCGAGGATGCTGGATTTGGCAGAACCAAGACAGGTAGGTGGTTTCTGTACCATTCGGATCATTCTTCATACTCCCCTTCTTACTATTCCAAATGGCTGACAGATTTGTCACCATCACTTGTTGAAGACCATCACTTCTTTGAGGACAGGTGAAGAGCTGACAATGCCTAATGGTCTGCATTTACCTGAATGACTACTTCAAAAACAGACTAGGGGTGAACGGAGTTAACGGGGGTTGACCAAGGTCAGAGCTTTCCTACAGCTATGAGCGTGTGTGTGGGAGTGGGTAGTTGGATATTTATCTCAGAAACTGAAAGAGAACCTGAACTCCACCTAAACGAGGAGTATTTAAGCCACAGCTTTCACCTCCTGAAGCTGTCAGACTCTGGATGGAAGGACAAGGCTGTTATGCAACTTCTTTATATGATGGTGGGGAACAATGCCTACCATTGAAACATGAATTTCAGCACTCTGAAACAAAGCAGGCATGGTGCAAAACAGAAATTTTTGAAAGACTTTCTGCCACTTAAACACAAAATTCTTCTTTTCCCGACTCCTGAACCAAAAACCTCTCCATCATTTACACAGTTGTATCTACTTTTAGGAAGGCTGACATAGGATGTCAGGATTGTGGGCTCTAAATTCATAGTAGCTGCGTAGTAACCTTGGGCACATCTCTTTGTACCTCCATTGCCCATTTTGTACAAATTGCCACAGCAATATCCCCTTGTAAATGCATGAAAAAATTAGCTGTCCGTGAGGTAGTCATAACTTCACAACCAAGGTGTCTGAGCCATACTTTCAAACAAAAGTAATTGGCTTTTGAAACTTGAGTTTTATACATATTTTTCTGAAAGTCTCCTACTTTATTCTGTCTGTCCTATTCCATTTATCACTGACAGCTTTCCCAAACCTACCAAGTCTTCAGGAATTCTGTTCCTTTATCCCTATAACTGTAACCCTAAAAGATTTTTCTTTTTACAAGATGTAGATTGCATTGAGGTTTGTTTCCTTAGGCACATCTTTTGTCATTTGCAATGAAATTATGCAACACCAATTTCTTTTGTGCTACTGGATATACGACTAGCACGCACTACTGAAGTTAATCAAGTACCACTGCATATCAGAAGTTCATGTCAGATGCTTTAATCCTCCCCAAACTTTGTGATATTTTAAGCTAACACGGAGCTTCCATTAATCCCGCCTTTGTGTATCCCCAGGTTTGGAGCCCTGCACTGATGAAATAGCCTAACTCCATCCTGAGACTGACAGGTCATTAATTGGGACAGCAGGCCTGTCACAACCTCTAAGTCTCACCAGCGCTTCCCCCAGCTCCTCAGAGAGATGTATTGTCACCTACTATTGGGATTAAGCTTCTCACTTCCGAAACACAAGCCTCAGTCATGGCAGTAGATTGAAAGTGACTCCATTAGTATTTTTGTAGTCTGTTGGCCTGCTTTGCTTCCTTTTTGGTTCTATGAGGGAAGTCTCAGATCGCTGAAAACAATGGGAGCTTTGCCACCAACTTCACTAGGGCCAGAATATCACTCCACATATTCTACGGGGAACCCCGAGAAAAAAGAATTTAATTAACAAAGCAGACTATCAAGTGCGGTGGAACAAAAATGGACTTAAAATATCCTTAGTTGTCTCAATAATGGAGACGGTGACTTGGATAACTCAGGACCTAATCTACATAATCTTGTCATATTGGCTGAGAAAGCAGCATCCGATCCAGGGACACTGATAAACTCAGAGTGAATCCTCATCGCTCAAAGTACTTGGAAAAAAACCACCATCAGTGGTGCTGGACTCCAGCTAAGTCAAATGGAAGCTGTTACAAAGGATGACTGAAGGGTGACACTCTTGGGACTCCCTTTAAGTTGAACTCTTGACTTGACTCAAAGGTAGTGGGAAAACACACAGGATTCAGACTCAGCAAGAGCTGTATGTTTTCATATTACTCTTTGCATTGTATTACTTGGTATCCTTTAATGAGACCATTAGCATACAGTGATGACAATCATCTGCAGCATGAACGAGTGACTGCAGATTCTGTTCAAGAGAGCTTTCGGTTGCATTGTTTTTACCCTCTAATGGTTTAGGGAGCCAGCAGAGAGGCAGTATAAAAAGCATCAGAATAAAAGAAAGAGGTGTAAAGGAAAACGTCTCGCATGAAAGAGTTTTGATGAGAGCACGGTATTCTATTAGAAACATTTACATTTAGCTAGCAGGTACCTTGAAGAATAGTTACAGTTCTCTGTCATGTTAGTGCTTTTGCAGCTGTACTAGTTTAGAGACAGCTGCATTTGTTGGATTAGATTCACACAAAAAAACCCCTAAGACCTGTAGCCAATGGCATGTAGGTCACCATGTGGGGTTCTAGCACTTGCCCACACTGCAGAAACATTTTTAAGACCAAGCTTTGTGGAGGAGCCAAGGGCCTTCTGTAGCATCTGGGTGTGCTGGTTTCTAGTTCATTGCTCAAAGAAAAGCACGCTGACAGAATATGGAAATGGATTAATAGATGGATTTGGGGGCAATGTAGAGTAACGCCCAGTCCCAGATTTCTGTCTGCTGTGCATTTATCAAAGGCACCAATATGCAGCTTTATGCTTGTTCTATTCTAAACACCGACAGACCTATAACATGTAGACTTAACACAAGTACAGCATGTAGAAAAGCAACATTGCAGAGAATGCGTATCGAATTGCACCCCAGCCTGCATAATACCAATTTTCACAGTAAAGCTACAGTCAACCATAACAATTAAAAAAAAAAAAAAAAAAGAAAGAAAGAAAGAAAGAAAGAAAACAAACAACAACAAAAAAAACGACCTATTCCTTCCTACCCTTCTCTAGTTAGCCTGTTTAAAATTGCCTCCAAACTGATGCTGTTTAACTGTTGGTGATTTATTTTTTATTTTTTGCACAAAAGGACTTGCTGTCTTTAGACTGTTTCCAGGGGGCAATAGTCAACATCCCAGATTTATGCATGACCAGTGTAACTCACACCAGCTATCACATCTACTAGCAGAGATCTCTGGATCTACTCAAGTATGAAGACTATGCAAATACACACTCCTACTCTTGGTAGAGTTCATGTCTAAGTCATTTTGGCAACAGACACAAAGAAAAAAACAGTGCTACCATGGCTGTGCTGAAAAAAAACTGAATTCCAGGCACTCTAGATCAATGAGAAGGGCAAGAACTCCCTTTCAAGTTTTAAGTGACACTTTATTGTTCTTTAAACACTACCAGGCATGTTAGGTGCTAACCCACACCAATACAGTCCCACGGAACATAAAGGCATATCACACGGTCCTGTCTAAATCTATTCAGACACTTACTAAATAACTGGCTGATAAGTACTAGCTGAGGGTATCGTGCTCATGGAAAGCTGAGGAGACACTGAGAAGGGTCTTTTCTGAGAGGCACACAAGTAACTTCAATCGCTGTTTTTTATTAGTCTCCCACCAAACCTTGCTTTAAAAGCATAACTAACAATACCTCTTCCCTACTTGCTACCCCTGCAGTCCTGTCTTTGCCCACCAGGCTCTCCTTTGCCACACACCACCACCACCAAAAGCCATTCTGCCACTGAAGTGAGGCCCTCGGAAACACCTGGGTACATCCAGGGTCCTGAAAAAGGTGAATCTGGGTACCCTGAGGTTACTCGAGCCCTGCCTTCACCTGCAGGATCTCTACTCCTAACAATGCTGTGTACGGCAGAGTGAGCTCAAGACAGCTCTCGGGTTAAGACACAATCAAATGCAGAGACTCAGGTTGTCCCCACAAGCATGAAATGGCAAAATGCCTTTTTTTTTTTTTTTTTATCAGAGTCATTTTCCAGGATGGATTCATATCCCGCAGTGTTCACAAGGCCTGTGTTTTCACAGCATCTGAGGCAAACAAAATGCTCTTGATGAAATACCAGCTCTTTCTATGTGCAGAATATGGCACTGAGTTTATAGAGCAAGGGAAGAAGTGGTTTACTTGCCTTGAGGGGAATTGAGAAGTGACAGTAGGCACTTAACAGCAAGTTCCTATTACAGCATTCAAATATAATTGCATACTCTGTTAATCTATGTCAGGATGGCATCATTTTAATACGATTCTCACAGATTCTTTCTAGTATTATGAGTAGTGTGAGTGAAGCTGAGCCTAGTGAAAAAGTTCAGTTCCAGGTCTTAATATACACTCTAATTCTGCCCGTCAATTACGCTACAGAAGAGTTCAAACAAAGGTCTGGGGATCTAGAGGATGTAGCTACCTTTATTAAAGTACTTCTATTGTAAATACTTGTATGGGTCAGGAGACAGTTATCATTTGGTCTTGTTATTTTTTATGAGCCTACTACTATTAGAAGAGACTCTTGTGTATAATGATTTAGACGTGTCATGGAATCCTATTTCAAATGGAAACTGTAAAGTGAAATAACAAAAACTGCAGTTTGACCTCTGCAAAAACGCTCTTTTATGCACTCACATTTTTGCATTTCATTGAGCTATTACAGGAGACAGTTATAATCCAAGGATCCAAAAGCACTTGGACCATCCTTTATAAACTCCAAACTCCCGATGAGATGGTGAAAACAGGTCTACAAAGAAGGGAGGATCGTGTTCAGCAGTTACACTTCAAAACTTAACACAGGCATTACTCTTATTTAAAATGGCAAAAACGTGGGGCAAACTGTTTCTTCTGGTGTTTCTTTCTGCCTCCTTGCTCCACCACATCTAGTCCCACGTTGGGATTTACTGCCTCCACGGTTGTACTAGTGATACCAATTTTATGACTGTACTCCAAAGCCGATCAGAACAATTACTGAAGTTAAAAAATATCCTCTTTTGGAGGACTTTTTAGTCCTTGTCAAGCTCATTGATCTGGCTTAGAACGTGACCCGTGCAGTCGCATAAGCACAAATTTTACAGTAATGTATTGCAGCCTGGGGCTGCAATGAATGACTGGGGTAAAGAAAAATTATATCACAGAAAAATTATATCACAGAACTGTATAAAGACCTTCCAAAATTACCATCTCTTGCTGGAGAGTGTTTGAAATATCAAGCAGTCTTTACACAGACACAAACTTCTGATTATACATTTCATCAAATGCTGTAGGTGCTTTGTGAGCTGTGTGTATAAACAGAAATTACTCCAGAAATATGGTCACCTCCTTGGAGGAATACAGTAGTGTTATTACATCGATGGCCATGAGCAGAATAAAAAATGAAGGAAACCCCACACAACGGAAAGCAGAGCACAGAGTTACGAGAAGACAGTAATTATCAAAACTTCTGTACTTCTGTGCAAATTGTCACTCGATCTTTAGAATAAGTTTACATCTCATACGAAAACATCACAGCCACCACCAACACTATTGCCTCGCACCATGCTGGCACTTGGGTTGCTGTAATCATGCAGGAAGAATGCCACTTACTGAATCACTGGATTTTCCTTGGCATTTTCCCATCCAACACTACAGGGCTTGGCTCTGTTTAACTCGCAAGATCAGGCAGGATCTCAGCCAAAGTTGCATGGCCACATATTTTCTTAACCCTCCGACCAGCTGCCATGTTAAAAAGACAAGTTGCAAATGTCCAACTACATAATTCTGTAAAGTTAAGGTACTTTCTTATGGCATTTTATTGCCTTGTTTAGTCTCCAAAACAATAGTTTCTGGCCAATCATGTATATTCCATAGTCACCCTATTTCCTCTGTAGTCATTTAAGGGAGCAGAATAATTTCAAAATTGATTTTTTTTTTTAATTTTATTTTTTTTAATTTTTTTTTCCATGGGGAGAACCACGAAATTTCAAAATATGGATTTTCTTCTAAAATCACCCTTGGTGAAGAGATGCTTATCCCAGAGGCTTATGAGAAAAAAAAAAATAAAAATAAAAATAAAAAAAGACAAAAGAAGAGATGTGCATTTTAGAAATCAGTGAAGCAAGCGAATGATTGTCCTACAAGCTCTTGGACAGCTCTGCGCCGAGCTACCATATGCTTCCTAGTGCTCCCCTAACTGCCAGCTGTCTCCACCTTGCTCCTTCCAAATGGCAGAGCAGGCAGCTGAATTGCCAAAATTGATGTTTTGACCTGCAGTTATAGGCAGCGAAGAGGCTCCGGGTCAGTCTGATGAGAAAATAAGCTCCTCAAAGTAGAGCAAGGACAAAAGAGGGTCACATCATTCCACTGCTGTCACACAAGGGGAACTCAGGAAAAATGACAATACAGAGGCGTATCTGCTAAAGTAGGGTGCGAACAAAACCAAGCCCAGATTCTGAACAGCATTTCACATTCAGTTTTCCTTTCCTTTGTGGAGGAGGCAAATGTTAAGCAAAGTGCCAGACAACAGAAAATCAGATCCGCTGCCCTTTGAATTCGTGCCATGATCTGAATACAGATAAGCCTCCAACAAATAAATTGTCAACAAATGTGCAGGCGGGGGAATCCATCTTACCACCACCGTGTCACAGTCTCTGTTCTCAGAATGCCCCCTTAGCTTTCCTCCACCTATTCTTCTGCTCCTTTCTACCAGTTCTTGCCATCTCAGTGCAAAACCGTGCTAGCAGGTCTCCTTAGTTTGGGCTCTGTGCACATTTATGCCTCATCCCAAAATGCTGGTACTGCTCAGCAGTGCGATGCACCCCGGTGAGAGGCACCCATCCCACAGAAATGGGGTGTCCTCGCTACCTGCTGGACTCGCAACTTGTACTGGCACAGAAGGAATGGCTGTGTTTGCACGTGTGCTTCTGAACTTGACGAGGATGTTAGATGGAAGCCCTTACACTAAGGAGAAAATACACTATGACACTAAATTAGAGCGATTCTGTCATGTTGCTATGAATAGTACAGAAACCCAAGAGAAAACCAGCGCAAGATACCACTCTTGTTAATGTTGTTTTAATGATTTTTTCCCAATACATTACTACAGTGCTGTATCTGGTGCTTTTTTACTACACCAGCTGGAACCCTAAAGCTTCCTTCTTATAAAGCATCAAATTGAATAGGTTATGACTGCCTGATTTCAGTTATTCTCAAAGGTATGCATCTCATGGGAGATTTTACAAATGAAAGCTTTTCCTAATGAAACACATAATAGGCAGGTGTGAGGCAGAATGTATGAATACATCCTTATCTCAGTTATAGACTGAAAGGGTGGAAGAAATACTAACAAACAGCCAAGGGCCTTTAATTTAGTGTGCCCCAAATAAATCGTGTGCTCTTATGGACTTTATTTGGATGGGGATCTGAGATCATAAAAGCTCAAAAACTCTTCTGAATTCTGGCCCATGACAGTCTGGAGACACTGAGCACGCGACAGGCCAGAGGAAAGGCAAAAGACACTGCAATCATTTTGGCAGTTTTCATCACCCCCTGTCTTCCTGAGGGTTTCATTAACAACTGAACAAAGGGCACCACGATTCCCGTGCTCCAGCCAGGCCACTTACCAGCATGGCAAAGCCAGGCAGCAATGTGAAAAGCCAGGCAGCAGTGTGCAAAAAATGCTTACCTCATTTTTAACTACCTTTTGTACAGAAGTAGACCTATAGAACTAGGCTTCCGAGGAACCAGGGTTTAGGTGGGGTGTGCTGCCTGTCTGCATTGTGTCCTTTAATACTTTTTTGGATCACCGGTGAATTTCAGACACTTCTTAAGGATCGCTAAGCTTCTCCAGATTAGGTAAAAATCAGTGCTTGTTTAGAAGAGAAAGGCCCATTGATTGAACCTGTACACACTGTCTCAGGAAGCATTTACAGCTCAAGTTCACAGAATTAGAAATCAGGGAATCCTCAGAGGATTGATCCTCCCTAGCATCCCAAAAGCTTCCATTTGTCCTCACAGCACCAAAGACAGTTACCACCAGACATAAATTAAATTAAAGCCCAGTCTTCATTAGCTCTATTTCTCATGGAACGGCTTCTTTCATCTCTCTGGCTTTGGGTTTACCCCAAAGCAGTTCTAGCTGGATGCCATATACTCCCAGGGGTGTTTCATCACTCATGATAGCCTTAGGTGAATACCTGCAGCCCTGGAGGACAAACAGGAGTACAGTGTAAGGCCGGACTGCTGAACTGCCTCTTCATGAAATAGGAATATTCTCCGCCCTGAAGTTTCCTTAACATTGCCAAGCGGAGCCACATCATGCTTGGTGCATTTGCCCTTGTGTCCTCCAGAATGCTCTGTGCTTCTAAGAGCTCCTTGCTGCAGGAAGGTACAAAAGACAAATCCAGCTCAAGTAACTAAATATGATGATACTCCTTGTGTGTGTACTGAAGACAGACATACACTTGCTCATAATTAAAACAAAAAAAACTGCTCTTCTCCCATCCATAAATGGTTGCTTTTCCCTAATGTTGCTTCCACTTTGCCTGTGACTCCTTCTGAAGAGGAGATGCACAACAGCTGGTGTAACAACACAAAGTAAAGGGAGAGTGGCTATTAGAGGAGTTAACAGGTGAAGCCTGGACACCACTAGGAGACATTTTCCACGTCACTGTGCATTCAGCACGGAATCTGTGTCATCACATGGTGCAGCAGTCTTGGCAAATCTGATTAAGAGCAGAGTCTGTTGGCACTTTGCAGCTACCATCATCCCTGCTGCTGCTGCTCTTTGGCTGCCTTTCTGCAAATGGTATTCACTCGCTGTCACCTCTGCTGCCACACAGACATACACAGCTAAATTCAGTTCTAGCCTGCATACACAGTCTGTCATTAGGCTGAACGGCTTTCTTCTGGACTCCTTTTAGATTATATTTGTCCATAATAGTAATCTTGTAGAAACAGGGATATACTTATTTTCTTCTTTGATCCAGGAACAGAAGGAATAGGGGAAGAATTCTTGACTCTCTTTGTGCATAACTGTGTTCAAGTTAGCTCAGTTCAGGTGTTATTCCATCAGTGAAGGTCATTCACCAGGTAACGAATCCTTGAAGTCCAGGCATTAAACCCGACTTCTTTAAAGGCACTGCAGACCTTACGGGGAGTGGCAGTTTCTCTTGTGTGTTGTTTCTACCAGCACAGGAGCCATTAATAGACTATGCTGGCACTGAGCTAATTTTGTATGTGTCACAGGCAGTTCCTTCTACATAGAGCTATTCACTGTGGATATGCGGTTATAAAACTGGAAAGGCATGTGGACACGGCGAGTCCTGGTGCATATGTCAGATGTTGGTATGTTCTCATACCACACTGTCTACTGTGCTACAGATTTGTTTTTCCTACTCTTTTCCTAATCTTTTTCTGCATTTTGGTCCTTTCACGCATCCCATTAAATTGTTCATTAGTTTACAAATTTTGAGGAATCCTTAAAATCAATCCTGCTCCGTGGCAAACTCTGTCCTGAAAGCATGATGCTAGTTGTCATTCCTTTCTGCTGCTCTCATTTGCCGTTGAGAGCTACACTTGCTGCCTGCTGACCCCTCTGGATTGCGGGCCGCACATGTTAAAGGGATTTGCTCCATACCCACTCTATGGGAGTCCTTCTCAGTGTGACCAATTCCCCGTGCTAACATGTACTTGAACACACCTCGAGGATTTTTGCTTGTTTTGATTCTAAATCTGCATATAGCCAAAGGTTCAGGCAGGTCTCAAGGAGGATGGATTCCCACTTTAGAAAGAAACTTGCATGAATGCTTGAGGCACTGACTGCAACGGGCCACTTCACACGACCTGCACTTGGACAAGGGTCTACAAAACTTTTGGGAAAAGCAAGATTGAAGAGTTGGGTTTATGATTCACATGCCACATAACCATGCTAGGACACAAAGTCTTGAAGAAAAACAACCCAGCACCAAGAATCTTCAGGGAAATAGGACTGCTGGGTTTCTATCTTTTTTCTTTCTCCTGCCAACTGCTGTGTAAAAGGAAGCAGTAATACCTATGTAACCTCTACTTCTTTCAGGAAATCCCCTGTCTCTGAAAGCTTTCAACAATACTTTCATTAATCTACTATCAAGTATTTAATAAATGCTTTAATTAAAAAGAAAAAAAAATGTTCAATCTTTTCATGTAGGTAAGGAAATAATACTCTTTAAATGTTCTTATTTCAGCAACTACAGTTTCAGGTTCCAGCTTTCTCCCCTCTGCCTTTCTCTATGATTGTCAGAACTTTCAGATTCATTTTTGCTGCCTTTGGTATATTTTTACACCTCTTGCACAGTCTACCTTGCATTTTAATCCCCTCCTGCTCCTAGCTGCTCTGTTGCCAGAGGAAACCTGTGCCATTTAGGGCTAATGCAATTTTCTGGAAACCTTTCCCACAGCAGAGGGGCCAAAGGCACAAAGGCCATTTGTTCTACTTGTCCCAGATAGACCAGATACACAAAATATGTGGACATGCGTAAGCCTCGCTGGACATTCTTACAGACAAAAGCTATGCTGACGGCTGGCTTACGAGCTCCCCTTAAGCATTTAGTTCTCAAGCAATCAGAAGACTTCCCTGATACCAATACCAAGTAATTTGCATCCAGCATGTTTGGACTAACCTAATCAACTTGATATAGCTATATATTTAAACGGTACAGCAGGACAGCTAGAACAGTGCGGTACGACTTGGAGCAATTTTTACTCTAAACTTTACCAGACATTGTCTGGTTTAGTTTATCTTTATGGCTGGTTCCTTAGCTTCTGGCAAGGCAAGTATTTAAAAAATGAACATATGTTGCATAAAATGACAATGCATGTAAATTAGTTATTTTACTCTGACATACATTTCCAGCATAGCCCTCTTTCTGCAGAGCAATCTCTGTTGCTGGCGATTCCGATCATGTTCCATGAAGTCTGTGTGGCCGTGTCTGTTACAACGCAGCTGCCTTGCACGAATCACTCATTACCTGCAAATGCAGGGAAGCAGCCCATAGGAAGTAGAGATGAACTTTCAGATAATTGATCTAACGAGGACGGGGTTTATTGTAGCAAAGAGTGCTTTGGGAGTTCGGGTTCATAAGCTCTTCCTGTGGATGACACAGGTTTGCTGAACGTCTCATTCCTGGGTTCAAGTTACAAACACGGAAAGCAGGTGCTGTTTACTCATCTGCCTTAGAGGTGAACTGTACAGAGATTTTTTTAAGCAATGACAATGAAATACAAAGCATTGCGGTTAATAGTTTGAAAGAGTGCTAAGAATAATCATACTTTTTGCTTACTCTTCCCCAAATAACCTTCCTGACTGGATTTTTGTTCTTAAAACTGAAGCTGAATGAGAGAAAACAGAATCAGAATTGCCTGAAATGTCAAATCTTCGGAGCACAGCTTGGAGAGCAGACAGATGGACCTAGCAAAAAGCAACCACATATAAAAGTGCTATAATCCGTTGGAGCAGCATGTTAGTCGAGAACAATCAGATTCAAAATTGTTCCTCTGAAATTTTCTCGCTGGCAACCAAACATTGTGACTTTTGTCATCGTGCTACGAGGATGAATCAGATGGGTGACAAGAGCCAGGGACCGGAGAGAAAGCAGCAGATGTGAAGACAGAGAAGTGAAGCCAGCACAAAATGCTGCTATCGTTTATGAGGGGAGGTAGTGATTATGGCATTAATCAACATTCCATAATCAATGGCAAAAACTCTGAGGAGTGCCAATAACTATTCATCTTTATTTATGCATACGCCACTCCTTCCTTATAGTATTATCCCTGGGAGTAGTTTCTAGGTTAGAAGGATTGTTGCCATGAAAAAAGAGATAATTGTAGTTCGTGACCTGGAGGCCAAGGTAGTGCATAATAACGCTATTGTGCTCTGGGATGTACAGAGAGCTCTTTAATGAGGGCGAAATGTAACCAAATACACCATTCCGGCGTAAAGTCAACAATGCGTTTTAAGCAGAAAATTCTAGCTGTGCTATTAGAAATATGCTTTTGCCAGGATGTAATTACACAGAAAACCAAATTATATCACAAAAGCGATAGCATTCCTGACATCAACAGCCTGAAAGGTACCTTACCCCAGGAGCTTACCATACCCCTGAACAATGGAAAGTTGTGTTGGAGGGCAGTCAGCCTGGGACTGAGGTTCTACCTTTGAGCGCATAATGCTTAACTCTTTCCTTGCCTCTTGAGCAATGGTTTCTGTCTCGCTCACCCCATAATTACATCCAATATCTGCCATTTCTGAGACTGGGAACCATTTCCCTGTGTAGTACTAAAATGTCCTGGTTGTAAGCCTTAAAATTATCTAAGAGAGTTTGGCTTAGCAGCCTTCAAGCCCGCTGTTTCCAGAAGGCTTGGGCTCAGCTTCCCAGATAAGAGGACCTTGGGGATACTTTGCTGTTTTTGGCAAGGACCATACTAAAAGCTTAAACCAATTCTAATTTCTCCTCTTTACTGGTTGTAACTTCACATTCAATTTTCAGCGTACAGTTAGAAGAATACCACGGTGCTTTCTTTTTAACACAGGCTTACAGATAATGAGCTGCACCACGCAAAGTTGGAAGAAGACATGCTCTTTTGTGAGAGTGGAGTGTTAAAAGTTTATGGGAAGTTTTACCTAAAGCGATAGTCTACAGCAGACTCCCCAGAGAATCAGACAAGGCACATTTAAAGCTTTAAAATGATGCTCCACTTGTACTGCGTGGTATCTGGACACACTGGATTAAGTTGCTTTGTGCGATGTTCTGTGGCTGAATGTAACCAAGTATAACCATATGGTCCATAAAGTAACTTGTGAAATAGACTTGCCTTACCCTGGGAATAGATGTTGCTCATTTACAATCTCCAAAATATTCTATGTCTGAATTGCTTGCAAGTAGTACAAGACAAGGGAGCTGGGCTGTATTTCATGGCCAGCGCAGCAGCCAGCCAGAATCCTCACATCAGCTCTGCTATAAAATGTATGTGTACAGTCTGGATCATGCTGATTGCTGTTCTCGGTGGTTCCCCGTGCAGATCTGTTATATATAAGAACAGTACAACACTGTTCCTGGTTATGGAATGCTACAAAGACTACCACGTTATTCTGGCTAGTTCTACAAGGAAAAGACTAATCTCAGAATCCAGGTCTCCTGCAGATCCACCCCAAGGATGAAATCATCTGTTTGAAGTGATCCTGATTCATTTTTCGTTAGCTTTAGACCCTGTCTACCATCTTTGACAGCTAATTCTTTTCCATTCTTTTGCAGGGAAGTTTAGTCAGATAAAACTACACAAACACTTCTCAAATATTTCAAATGCTCATCTCTCTTATAATGATGAACTGTAAATCCTAGAAGCTTTGTGACAAAACTCGTAAGACTTCCCTGTTTGCCATTTTTAGTAGCTGTTGCATGTTATGCAGCAAGTGGATGTTACAAAGATGGACCATGATTACAAAGTTAAGGCTCGGAACATAGGTACTTCACTACCCTGGATTAGTCTGAATCTGGAGCCTGGGACTATGCTATGACAAAAAGACAAAGAAGTTTGAAACTGGGTCTTCCCCAGGGCTAGAGGAGGATTGGATACATATTTTTTACTGGAAAATGAAATTCTAGGAATGGCTGAGCACAGCTGAGTACTAACAAGACATTCCTGTGAGAACAGAATTGGAGCACATGGAGCAGTTGATAGCTGACCCTCTTTTCTTTATTCTTCATTGTCAATAATACTTATGAAATTCATATTTTAAAACAAATAAAAGGATGAAAAAGAAAGAATAAATAATTTAATCAGCGGATTAATCTATTAATCTGATGGTAATACTGGCAATAACCATTGTTGTTTTAGAGTATGATGAACAGTGCTGTTTTTATTAAAGCTGCACGGAAAAATGCACACTCCAGTTCTTAATATATCTTAATGGGAACACATTTACTATCACATCCTTTCCCAGTTGCCTTTGAATTAAGTGATACTAGCTATAAACCAATGGCTAGGTAAGTAAATTAAAGGAAGATATTTCTGATGAATGTCCAGAGGCAGTTCTATATATTCCCATGTTGTAGCCCTATAATTAAAAAGCATAGTCTAAATTCAAATATTGCATCAACTACCTGTTGACTTTATCAGATTAGTACTTTTTCATTACCTAATAGATTTTGGGAAGCACCCATAAAGATCTAAGCCCCTCCTAAATGTGTAAATCTGGACGGAGTGAACCCTATTTCATTATGGAGATTTATGCCTTTAACAAAAAAGGGAGTATTTATTAATAATACTTTTATTATTAATAATAAAGATCTTCACAAATTTCCTAGGGATTTACTTGACTATATATTATCTTGTACAAGTTATTTGATTCCCAACCAGTTTTACCTACTTTATAAAGACTGAACATCCATTTTTTTCTGTTATTTGAAATAGAGATTTCAGAAGTTATATAGTGTAACTCTGTGCAGACACATGATCACACGTGAATCTGCACGCAGGTGTACGAAGGTTTCTGTCTACTTTTCAAATGCCACGCCAATCCATGTGCAACTGTTTCCTGAATTTTTTTTGCAGTCAGAGTGTTCCCATGGATGGCAGTGGTGAAAGTATCCAACCCTGTTAATGAATATATATGTTGGACGAAAACAGATAGGGATATTGGCTTCCTGACTGCTCAGGAAATCATTTTTGAGACTTATTTTGTGTTCAGAAAGAGCCAAATGCACAAACTACTTAGTCAATTAAAGTGATAGTGTCATACCAGTTATTGAATTCGTATTCACATCTGATGCTATGGTAACAGAATAGGCTGGAAAGAGGGGAATTAGAGGTAGATATGTAGGAATGGATATTCACTCTTAGAGATACACATCAAAGCACCAAGAACTATGTTCTTTTCACAGTATTTTTCATTGTCGCTCAGCTCCTTCACTAACCATAATTTGAGCAGGTGTCATGAAAACAAAGCAACCAAACTCACGAGCCATTAACAAACTTTTGATCTTGTTATTTTGCATCGAAAAGTCAAGTAGTAAGACACTAAATATGGAAAAAACATGGAAATAATGTTTTTTTGACCTTTGTCCTTTGTACATCAGCTAGATCTTTTTTCCCCACTGTGACTGATAAGCATAGCTAAAAAGGAATGAAGACATACCAAGCATGTCCAAGTGCTTTATTTGCAAGGTCACTGCTTCCTTCCTAGAAAGGCAGACCTCTGCATATCCCATTATTAAAGCTGCAGCTAACAACAACGGTGCCTCCTTCGTGTCACGCTTTACAGCAGACTGAGGATGTGCAAATCCTGAGACTACAGATTCATTTTCACTAATTTCATCAAACGTGCATCTGTGAGGGAAACAGGCATAGCCAGGACTATTCCCACAGAACATTTCATAAATTACATGTGTTCTGCACAGACTTTTAGGCACAGACTAAACATTTGTCACTCCTTCCTTAGATTTTTTCCTTGGGTTCTTTCATTTTATTTTTCTCTCTCCTCTGGCTTGTAAAGAGTCGAGCCATTTCCTTCATAAAACAATCAACTTCTTGAAATAAGAAAATAGATGCTTCTGACAACTGTACATCATTATGGTATTCAAGCTACATAAAATAATCCCAACATCTGTTTCTCTGTCAACTTTCCAAACCCCAACCTACTAATAATATGCTAGACGGATGGTAAAACCAACCATCTTGCTATCTGGATCCTTCTGGCTAAATAAATGCAATAGGATGTGTGGCAGCTTTTATGACAACATGGAAGGAAGAGAAAAAAAATAGATGCAAAAAAGAATCACAACAAAAAAAGGAGCATATGCCATCAATAAGCAAACATTAAAAGCAAACTCCAGAAAAATAATTTTAAGACCAGTAGTTTATCAGAACAGACTTGAAACATTCTGTTTTTACGGTTACATCACCTACAAGATGGTTTCTTGCTGGTTTTGAAATCATGGCTGACTGATGATATATCAGCTTGACACAATAATCTTTCCCTCAGCATATCTAATAGTTGGAAAGATGTTCTTTTTAAATGACCTTTACATTTTACCCTCGATACTTTTATCCTGAGGCTCCTATTTATCTGTGGGGAAGCATTTTAGTGTTAGGAAGTCTGCAGTGAGGGCTGTTGTCATCTAGTCATGAAAGAACATTAAGCATCTTCTGCTGCATATGGCTGTGACCTCTGCTAACATTCACTAATAGCTGGATTTGGTAAAACTTTTTCCCCTAACTATTTTGGGGCCATAGACAACAGAATAGGGAAACTGAGGCTGTCATCCATTTCAATGGCAGACTTGAAAAAAATCTTGCTTCTGCTCGATGCCTAATGTATCTAACGACTGTAAGTGCCTAAGAATGGTAAACTAAATCAGACTGGAGATTCTGTTACTTTAATATTTTATCTCCAGTGGTAGTGAGCAGCTGAAAGAAGCATATATGAACAGAACAAGTAGACAGTGCTACCTTCTCCCAGGCTCCGACATTTTGCACTGTATGTTTCCAAAGCCAAATATGTCCACATCTTAATTTTGAACGGCCCTTGCTGGACTTTGTTTCTGTCAATCTGAATAATCATTTTTAGTTGTTTTTGCCTTGTGGTCTCCACAGCTGCCTTCAAAGCTGCAACCTGCAAGAATTTTTGTTATTATCTTCTCATCTCTTTTTGCGCTGTTTAATGTAAAAATTGAAAGTCATCTACAGCTGCCTCATTCCTCTTCATCGATTCTCCATCTCACTTCCAACTTGTTTTAAATTGCATGTTCCCCTATAACCCTAGGAGCTCTCTTTGTCTAGACCTGGCCATATGAATGAAGGTGCAATGACTGAATTACAATGACTTGCTTGCATTGACTTCTTTGCTGTGCATTGTGGTACACAACAGGATTTGTTATCTAAAGCCCCTCAGGATATTAGTTGTCTGAAATATCTCACAAAAAACTTCCATTTTTAATAACAAAATTCTAAGTATCAAAACGTAGCTGAGAATGGAGAAAAAAAAATGGAACGAAGTAGCAAAGTTTTATGATAGAACATCTTCTAATTACAATAACGCACTCCAGGGCTCAAATTATCAAATGATAATTTACACCTAGGTGATTTGACAGCACTCGGCCTTTGGCCTTCTGCCTAACAACACAATAGGCGTAAATCATTACCAAGTGATTCACACCCTGTCATGTCTTATTGCTTAATTAATTTGTCTAAAAGGCTTTCCATGAGAACTTATAGCAAATGCCTTTGTTGTACATCTTTCAGCACAGGGGTCACTACCTGCCCTCTCTGTCATTCTCAGCTCTCCTTGCAGCCTCTCGTGTTTTAAAAGCATCCAGCAGATTTTTGCTTTTACCATGCAGTCATTTGAATTTACCCTTTCATTTTATGCTCTCCTTTTAGGTGAGTTTCTCTGTTGTTCTATGGCTGCTCTATCTGTGGACCCACGCCTGGAGGTTGAAGTCCTGCTGAGCTTTAAAGCACAGACAGCCTAGAACAATTGATCTAAGGTGTCACTGGAAAACTGTACTCAGAAAGTTAAGATGTTTTTATTTTTGCTAACTAGTAACTGCTTATTTACTCAAAGAGGAAATATCAACCTCATATATAATCTTAGAACAGGTAAAACAATATTGTTGAGACGTTAACATAGACATTCAATATTTTGAGTACAAATAATGTAGTATACTCATGCAGTGATCCAATCCCAAGCCCCACCAGCATTGTGAAGAATAATAAATCTGATGATACAAAGGAGTTAAACAAGTTCATGGAGAATGCAACTACTGACAGCACTGCACAGGATGACCTAGCTGCAGCCTTGAGTTCTTGAAGTACTGACTGCAGCGAACCAGAATGATTAGAAAATGGGAATGCTACTCTAGTATTGCTTTTTTACTCTACCCTTAGAATTTGCTGCTGACTCCTTTTGTAGGGAGAATGCTAGGTTAGATGAACCAAACATGAAGAAAGGCGTGTTTTATGTTCTTATGACATTGATAACCCATGGAGTGCTTTCTGCTAGAAAAGACAAAGGAATTACAGAAATGTTAGTCTTTACAGTGGCAGTACTTTTTTTTCTATATGTGTGTACTCAGCACACACAAACCGTACCCAAACCTCCCCAGATGCTTCCTTTACCACAACAATATACTCATTATACAGGCTCATTCTCCTGGGAATGAGGGAGCAAACCATATCTGACAAGTCCTTGCACCAGAATAGTAATGTCTGCAAGGCATTTAGGATCTAGAGTGATGGGCATGGTATAAAACTGAAGATAAGAAACAAAACAGTGCTAGGAGTGCAAAAACAGATGCTAGATTGCATTCAACTTCCAAGAATCTTATGTCTACTTACTGATTTTTGCTCTTTGAAAATGAAAGTTCACTATCTCTGACATATCTCAATTCAAACTAAACACCTGCAAACAACAGAAATGTGCTTCACGTCTTTGACAACTAAAGACGGAACATACTGGAAAAGCAACCCAGAATCTGGCAGCTGGGCATATGACTGCAAGAGAATGTATAAACTGTTTCCTTACATACAGCTTCCAGATTAGAGCTATTTTATGAGATGAGCCTGTATCAAAGGTAATTTCTTTCTATATCCTTAAAAATGTGGTTATTTCCTAAGTCAAACAGTTTTTAGATATCCCAGCTACCACTTACATTTATTTCTTGATTATATTAATTTGCCTTATCAATAACAGTTTTCACCCTTCCACATGAGTTTCCTAGTAAAACCATATTTTTATATGGTGTAATTATTATATGGTGTAGTTATATTTTTATACTTGTGTAATGGTAAAGTCCAGATACTGATGTCAGAAATTGTCTTTCTCTGTTTACAAGTGTGTTGACTCTAGTTTAATTATGCAAGGGTGATGGGGACATATCCTCAGTTGTTTTTCAGCAGATGAACACTCACTCTTGTCTATGTAGGCATTTGTTCCAGGGCCTCACGGAGGGCTGGTTGTTTTTTGTTTCTGTGTGTGTGTGTGTCTTGCTTTGCACAATGGAAAGGATGCTGCAAAGTAATAGATAATTAAGCCAATCATGCAGTAGGTGAGGGATTGTACAAACACCAGGTGTTTTAATAACCTGTTTTCATTCAATAGTCATGAAGAAACTCATAGATTCCATGTAATTTTTTGAGGAAGGAAGATGTACTATGCAGGCTGTGCACAAAGCAGACATGCTCAGCGGTGCTTGAGGAGCGTTTGTTTGTCTAGACTTAATCATAGTGAAGCATGGATGAAAGCCATTAAATCAATTTCAAGTTGTGAAGTTAATGTTTCTGGTGTTTATCTGTCCACTGAAAAAAATAAGGAGCTAATAACTGTATTTTCTATTTATTTACTTGCATATAACCTCTGCAGTAGGATGTTGATTTTATTTCCCTGCTGTTTTATCACCTAGTTTGGGCTGTGGGTATTGACTGAGGCTATGAATACACCACCCCTGTGGTAAAGGAGGGTCGTTCCATAAAGGAATTCCAGAGCAGGTCGTCAAATAGGGAAGATCTAGTGAAGATGTGTAATGAGCGGCAGCTCAAGTAGGCTGATCTTATCAGATGCTATCATGAAGAGAACACTAGAACAAGATCAGAACTTAAGCAGTCATGAAACCAATTTTCCTGCATGAACATCTTTCCCAAGAAAGGAATGACTGTATAATGCATCATTAATATTTTGAAGTTACAGCAGGAAAACAAACAAACAAAACCCCTCGATTATAGAGATTTCTCGTGTACCACTTTGTGAAATATTTAGCTTGTCTGGGGCCCTCGTATATGAGATGGCCATTTCGCCCACTGGTTTTAGCAATTGCCACCTAATAATTTTATATCATGTCTGCATGGTCCCTTCAGTGCAAGAGAACATGACTTGGAGATGGCAGATGACTACTCGTTCTAAGGAGCCAGGTGAGCAGGTTACATATTTTACAGCTGTTAAGTATCTTTGCACTTAGCAGGGACCTTCCTGAACATTAGCGGGCCCAAATGCTCTGCTGTGCTCAAGAGAGACATCCAAGGTTACCAAGCTCAGCTGTTTAGCAAGGAGGGCCTTAATAAGGAGGTCCAGACCATGCAATACATAATAGTGCACAGAACGTACAGACAAGCCCAAAAGCAATGATTTCAAAGGTGGATGTACAGAGGTCTAGCTGCTCCTTTCATTCCTTCTATTTCAAAAAAGAAAATTAATTCAGTGTCATTTCATCCCCTACAAATGCTGGAAAAGTACCCATGAGTGTAGCAAGCAAGCTGAAAAGAAACTTTACAGGGACCACCCAGCATCTGTCCTTGGTGATCCAGGGCAACAGAGCCTTGATGAAAGATTTTCTTTTTTTTCTTTTTTTTCTTTTTTTTTTTTTTTGTCATAAACTTCAAAAGGCAAAAGGAGTTCTTTAAGCACTTACACAGCTGCTCGGACACTAGCTTGCTCTGTCAGTCAGCTTGGCCCACGCTCTCTGGCTTCTCTTATCTTAATGCTGAACTCCTCGGTAGTAACACTGAGTTCTCACATCAGACACCATTGTTTATTAAAAACAAAACAAAACAAAAATCAGGTCTGTGTGTTTGGATTCTGAAGATGCGTATATCTTATTGTACTGATTTACTTTATGTTGGCCTTAAAAATGCACTGAAAGACATCATTAACTGCAAGAACTTATTTATTTCTTTGGCTTCTGAAGCCCAGGTTCTTACATAGGCCAGCTTCATTTCTGTTCACTTCACAGAACGTCCTGAACACAAACCAGTCAATGCAGTTTTCACTGGTAAAAGAAGCACCCTTGCCACTTGACAAAATTGTCTGTTAATTGACCATAAAGTGGCAGTTTCCTTCATTATTTCCTTCTGGATTTTGGATTATTCCTATTTTGCAAGTGGACTTAGTCATCCAAGAAAAAGGGAATAAACAGAAAGCAGTATTGAAAAGTGGAAGATGACAATTTATTCAGGGATACTCTCCTTCAGATGTTTATTTGTATCGAGTACAAGGCTAAGCTTCTACTTATTAGACCAAAATTTATTGTCGTTACACCTGGCAAGCTAAGCAAAGGCAGTGTGGCTATAGAATTCACTAGAATGACACGTCACAGGCAGAAAACTTCCCATGGAAATCCTCTGTAAAAAACATATGCAGGACAGTGAAATAATTACTTTTAACATGAGCAAAAGAGAATACAATGTTTGAGTGATAGCAGGGCCTCGAGCATTCTTCAGTTTGACTAGATAGTCCAGGTTAGAAGTACCCTTTACGATTAAACAAACTTTTGGGGCTCATTTCTTACACCAGGATCCAGGATACTCCACAGCTTACAAGGAAGCCTTGCAAAAGAGATGGTTCATGCAGCATGACCCAAATGTGACACAAGAGCTCAGGTTGACCTCTGAATCATTTCCAGGTCTCGACCACCAGGAATGCCCTAGCACTGGCCGCTTTGGAACAGGAGATTTTTCCGAGGGTTTAAGGTAAATACTTTTCCTGTTCTTTCATTCTATTTTTTCTCCTTGTAGTTCATATTGCAGCAATAGAAGCTGAAAGGACTCATTTGACACAAATGCTTTAAAAGTACCTCTAAATTGTGACTGTACCAAATTTGCATGCCTGCCATCTGCACATAAAAGCCTTGCCTTTGCTCCAGTGAAGCTGACTTGCAGAACTTACAGTCTCTAGATTTGCACTTTCCTGCACCACTGCACGATTATTTGTGTAAACGTGGACAATAGGAATAGCAACAGCTGCACACATCTATCTGAGGGTAGAACATAATCTTCAATGATAATAGTGGCAACAGTTAACATTTAAATAAGCCTTTTCATCTTCAAATTCACACAGATTCACCCAGCACCTCTTAGCTGTGGAGACTATTAGCAGCATTTTGCAGACAGAATCAGGGGACAAAGAAAAACAATGCAATTTGCCCAGGGCCAATCATGGGATCACTGGCACTGAGAATATTACAAATTGGTACCACCTGGAAACTTGTTTCAGAGACCATCAGAAAGAACAGAATGGGAACATGTTCAGAGAACCACAAAGAGAGCTGTGATGGTGTTCCTCCCTAAGACTTTACAGACAACCTTTAGCAGTTCTAACATGAGAAAAACAGGGATTTTTTTAACTGGTGAGAGCCACCTATAATTCTCCTGTTGCTAGTTCCAAGATGTTGCTCAGTGTTTTGTGATGTAGATTGCAGCGATTTGTTGCAGGAAAGTGCAGCATGTTGCAGTGAAAGTGAAATATCACCTGGGTTTTTTTCTACTGCACAGTGATTTAAACCACACTGAATTCAACTGCAACTGTCTAGAGATTTTGGATCAAGCCATCCTCCTATAAATACATAATCAATCTTTTTATATTTAAGGGATCTTGTTTTCATAGGAACAAATGCCTGTGCAAACACTGAAATGCAGTACTAAAACCATACTGTGGCAGTAGCTGAAATATTAATGGACTGTACCTCTGTCAGAAATGTGACATGTTTTTGATCTAAGCTCTTGGGAATAATGGGGATAAAAAGCATTTTCAAAAGCAGAGAATAAAAATGGTCTTATTTGAAATTTGAGTGTAACAGCTGAGAAAAGCCCCAACCTCATCTTTATTAGCCTACTACTCAACTCACATGAAGTGAATCCTTCATAACACTGCCATTATCACCCCACTGGACATGGACTTGTAATAAATTGAAAAAAACACATTATGTGTTCTCTGAGGGACCTGGTCCTGAAATGTACTGAGCTGCTTATTCCAAGCCAGGAATCCTTTAAGCTCCCTTGAATTCAGGGAGAAATCTGGGCACTCTGGAGCTAGTGCTGAGTACTCTTTATTTTAAAACTCTGGGATAGGTGGATTGAAAAATAGTTTGAAAGGAACACTTGCAAAATATAGTTACCCACTTTGATTTTGTCCTTGTGTCTCATCTTAACTTAGTGCACCTGGCAACATAAAGGTATGGCAGCTCAACACTACGTGGAAAATAAAAGTGCTGTTTATTTTGTCTAGGATTTGTAAATTTGTAAACTGTATAAGGTGAAAGATATTCTGCAACAGAGAAGCACAATATCCATCCAGAAGTGAATTTGCACTTACATTCTGCTGTAAAGAAAAAATCTTTAACACACTCTTTTAAGATCATGATGTAATAAAATAGAGAGCAGGAACATGCTACTCCAGCAGTACAATACTGACTGGAAAAAATGTTTTCTTTTCCAAAGGAACTACACCTAATGCTTGAAATTTTATCATCCAGGGTGCTGATGATTTTTCCCTTATTCTGTATTTACAGCAGGCAGCTATACCATACCACTTGCTCTCTAATATTCCTACAGCAATGACAACCATCTGGGTGCTGGGGTGGGTGCACCAAGCCCTAGGGTGCCTTTAGCCAGTTCACTTGAAATCTCGAGTCTGTCCTATCCTATCACCCAGCAGCAATGGAACATTTGTTCCCCGAAGGGCCGGCACGCTGCCAGCAGCAGGTGTTAGGCTGTCCTCTGGGATGAAGGCAGCAGGCATGAGCACTGATGTGTGCCTATGACAAGATGTTGCAAATCTGCTCTCATAGCGACGGTGACAGCATCTGGGACAGTGTTGTGAGTCACCATTCTGTAACCATTAAAAACCAGTTGCCATTCCTTTCATAATAATAAATTAAAATATCATTCCAAAGTGTGCTGGTCTCAGGAAGAAAATTAAAGAATGTATGTACTTGCACACACACAGTTTTACGACGTGTATTATCAAACTGTTCGGGTGATTGCATATTAAATTAATAGGTGCAGTTGATAGGATAGGTTTGAAGCCACTTTTCAGAAGGTATTTTTAGATTTTCCTGAAGAAAATAAAATCAAGTGGAAAATGTTTGAGTCAATAAAAAAATACAAACTAATAGGAACATATACTCTTTTGAATTGATGAGTTTATAATTTACAGACAAATCTAACACAGTCATCCCTATTAAGTCCAGACCCCCAAACCATTTAAGTTTTAGATTTTATTTACAGAGGCTGAAGTTGTGTTTCTTCAATGTGCCGATATTCAAAGCTCAGCAGGGTATGTGGTATTTTGCAAGAAGGGTATTTATATAAATATCTGCATGGAAACAATAATAGATTAGCAGTAGCTGTCTGTTTCCAAAATGTCTGTTTTCAAAATGCTTGCATAGATCTGTAGGCAGGTGCACAGATATTGTTTCCATGATCTCTTCCCACGGAGATCATATTCTTCTACTTCAGTTTATACTGGATTTGAATATGGATAAAGCGCATTTTAAACATTCTCAAACAAGTCATACAGCAAATATCCAAATAATGCTGTTCCCAGATTTCTCTGGAGCCTTGTTTCAGCCTGGCATGCTTATCTTCCTAGCGATCTAAATCCGAGACCTTCCATCTTATTGACCTTTGTTGAACAGAACACATGGGGTTGATGAACTCAGTGACTGGGCCTCCCTCTGACTAGTGCTCTTTTGTCAGCAAGCCTACTGCTTTAATTTGGGCTGATCCTGACCCAGTTCCGATCAATGGCAGAACTGTTAATGATGTCAACAGAGCCAGGATTTCACCCTTGCCCTCAACACTTACAATGGTTAGCTTTATCAACAAGGCGTTTTATAAGCGGCGCTCATCAACATCAGGGGCTTCAGAAAGAGAGAACTCATTTGAGGGTTGACGCCTCCAGTCACATTAAATGCAAAATCATTTAGTCCAAGTAGCTTTTATCATCATTACCGTTTCACCCCCCCCCGCACGCCCCCCCCCATCCATGCTCAGTCTTCACTTTGCTTAACAATCTGGGTGGTTTTTCACTGCTTTTAGTCTAGCAAGGCAGTCAATTGCATACCTGTTTCCTTCTACTATTTCCTGTAAGCTGCATTTTTGCCTTGTGATATCCCAGGCACTGCCGAAGACCAGATTGTTTGGCCCTGCCACATTTCCCTTTGGCGAAAGATAAGCTTTGGGTTTTTTTTAAACATAGACGAGAACTTGGTCTGCAATGGTCCCCCTTGAGAAAAATACATTTTGCTTTTTGGCTTCTTCCTCTTTTACTTCCATTTTTTAATCAAAATATACGCTATTTTTTGTCCCTCATAAATGAAATGTGCAAAATAGAAGCAGGATTTTTTCTGACAGTTTTGAAGAAACCAAAATTATTTGTTAGTAGAACAGATTCAGAAAATTGGTCAAAAATGCAGAAAATACTGTAAATGGCTAAACATTTTTCTGGTCCTTTTCAAAATAAAAATACCTAATTTCAGGAATGCTGATACCTCCTGTTTAAGAAAACTTTGTAATTTTCCCTCAGAAACAAGTATTTTTCATTTAGGATTTGATCTAAACTTGTAAGAAGAGTCTCTAGAAATTTAGGTAATATAAAAAGGAAATAATTAATTTAAATTTGAATGAAAAATTCTCTGTTGACTCGGAGCAAAAGTTTTTGATTTTTATTTTGCAAAGAAATCAAAAAATCCATCAGCTAATCACTCAGCTCACGTTGTGAGGAAAAGACAAAAAATAATGAGAGCTAACTGAAGTGGCAAAATCAAACAAATCCCCAACATGCAAGGTCACCTCACTTTACATTAATGTAATCTTCTACTGATATTACTGACTTCAAATCTTTATCAGACTTGTCCACATTGCTTAATAGTTCTTACCGTGTCTGCAGCATAAACCTAGCCATACAGTCAAAAAACGAAACTTACTTATGAATGACAGACAGAAAAACAGACAAAAAATATTAAGTGCAGTGTTAAGTGCAGCTAACATTCTCTCTTTTCTTTTGGGGATTAACTGCTGGTTATGTGTTTAGCTACCTAATGACATCGGATCCAAAAGGCACCAATTATCGGTCACCCCCTCGACCCCTGCTAAAGCTCAGTGATGAGCACCTCTCAGTTCCCCATCCCTCAGATCTTTTAGCTGAGCACTGAAAATTTCTTTCAGTCTCACACATCATTCACTCACCTCCTGTGCGTTTAAGATCACATGTTCGAAGCCAGGCATGTGTATTTGTGCATGTACATCTGCATGCACCACCACCAAATCCAGCCCACAGTTCAAAGGAAAAAAAACAATTCTATTCCAATGCGAATAGTACAAATACTCCAGAGAAAGCTGAATGTTTTATTGAAATGTTTGACAAAGAAACCACATACTGTGCCTTTTTGATGGATTAGTTGTGGGTCTGCTTTTTTTTTTTTTTTTTTTTTTTTTTGAAGAAAAAAGCCTTTGCTGTAAATCAGCAGCATGAAGAATTAAAAGTTGAAAACAAAAGCATATTATTTAAAGAACAGCCTGTTCCCTAAACTGTTACTGTACTTGGTGCCAAACCACATTTTGTGATATATCATGTACAACCTCCTCTTGCATGTTTTACTGTTATGCTTTATATGACTTGGAGTGAGAAAACCCTGATAGTTCTGTCTTAGACTTACCACTGCCATCAAAGACAGGTCCACTCATAGATCTGGATCACAACGTGACAACTTCCTCCAACGATGACGACTCTAAAAGAGGTGGAAAAGTGTTTGTTTACTTGGCAATGTTTATGAAAGGAAATCTGAGTTAACTAGAAATGTGAATTTACAGAGGATCTGTTACCCTTCATAAAACACTTGGTGGACGCAGAATGACAATGACCTTGCTTGCAAAGTGCAACACATACAAAGTAAGGCCACTTCATTCTTACACAGGCCCAGAAATAAATGACAGTGACCTATGCTTAGATGTGAATTTACAGCACATCAACTCTAATCACTGGCTGTATGCAAGCAGATCTGCAGAGGTAAATGTGAAATAGTTTATTTCACACAGGGCTATGTCACTTCTCACTTACCACATGCACACGGAGCAGCTCATGTCCACCAGCTTCACGCTGAAATCTATGCTGGAATGTTTTGTTTATATGCCTCTATCTTCTATCACTACATTTACACTAATCCTTTTCCAAAGTTGATCCAGATTAATTTTCCTAGACATAATGGAGAAGACGAGCCTAACTTTCAGTAATGCAGTAGAGAGAAGGGTTCAGCAGCCTGTTTATAGATCTTTTTTCTAGTCTCTCACTGTTCAAGCTCTAACTCAGAAACACAGGTCAGAAAAAAACAAAACAAAACAAAACAAAACAAACAAACAAAAACACCTGACAGTAAGCAAGGAAAAAAAAAGTCAGGAGCTGTTTGTTTTGAAGGTGATACAGGCATTCAGAAGAAGATATTTCAAAGGTAAATCATTCTGTGCCTTTTAATAAAAAGGATTAAATAAAAGTGGGACAGAAAGTTAGGAATGCTTGTTCATTCTTTCTTATCGCCTAACAAGTTTTCCTTTTGAGAAAGGTCTTATGTCCCACCTAAGCTCAAAGTACAGAAAGAACACTTGTGATCTAAGTAAGGGTGGAACAGGTAAACCAGTTTATTACTGAGATGTCTCTAAAGCTGTCACTTCTGATTGTCTATAATCTTGACAACTTTCAGCCCTTTGTGCTGAAATTCTCCATGTTGTGGAAAGCTGTCTTAAACTGACGTGGGCAGCTTTAAAAGGACTGCATCAAAAAGCATGTTCTTGGTACCTGCAACTCTCATCTGCTGCAAGCCACTTAGGGTCAGCATCCTATTTCTCTCCTTGCTCCGTCAGTGTGAAAGGCAAATATGCCTTCTACATTTGCATAAGAAGCTATCTCATGTGACGTACCTGAGGCAAACAACTGGATGGATTCATAGCCTAGAGTGCAGGCTGCTGAAAGAATGGAACTGAGATTTGAGGTATGGGGAGACTGGGTGAAGAGATCAGAACTGCAGCCAAGGACAAAAAATACTGAGTGCTGGTAGAGAGAAGAGACAAACTGAAGGAGGCCTGGGACCAAATACAGGAGGGAAGTACCACCAAATGGAAGGAAAGAAAGGAAAGGCTGGCTGTAGAAAAGATGTAAGCGGAGCAAACTGCAATTGCATGCCAATAGGGAAAGCATGCTTAAGCTGCCACTACCGTTAACTGCTCCATTAGCTTAGGTACAGAGCTACGGTACATGAGCTCCCAGACTTGGGAGTGACCCACAAGGATGTCAGTGTGGTGCAAGATCTGCTCTCCGTTTTATTTATGAGCCTTCCAGAAAAGTGACAGGCAGAAACTATACTAAAGTTATATATATTTCAACATCAAGGACTCAAGGGAAAAGATATTGCAGAATGAATGTTGCTCTTTCAGTAGTAATTGAACTCTTCCTGTTCACATGCATTATATCTTTAATAACATAATTGCATGCTATTTTTTCTACAAAACTCTTGCCTTATTCATTTCATAGTTCTGATCTACTTTGGGATGAATTGGTGTTGTGAAATAAATTCTTTCAAATCTCCACATATTGGGAAACTAGAGGTAATAAATGAGGTAGAGATTTCTGGGAGTGATAAGAAAGTCTCATGGTTAAATCCACTGAAGACTGAGATCTTGATTCTCTAATTGCTATTACTAAAGTTATTATGTGGTGAAAGGCAAATCAGACAACCAATGATATATGGTCATTTATATGTTCCTCATTTTCAGGGGGCCCAACTTCATACTAGAGGACTGCATACATTGAAGTGCTGAACAAACTGAAGCTGAGGACAAAGGAGGGCAATGCAAAGAACATATGAATTTTTACTTAGGTATCTCCATAAAACACATAATAAATTCAAGTTTCAGTAAAAACACCACATCAATTATGAGTACTTTTAATATATTTATATATACAAACACTGAAAATAGCAAGTAGCTTAGAATCCAGTATTTTTTTTAACATGCCATTACCATTAATTCAGTGGATTTTTAGGAGCAAAGTGACCAACTAATGTTGGTGTAGTGATCCAATTGCTCCAGACAGATTCCTTGCTGCATCTGAAGAAAATCCTGGTCTTAAGAACCATTTCTCTGTAGTTAGCCCCAAATTAATGTATTAATATGAAGATGTAATGGTAAGTATTCTAAAGTAATTATATTCCTACATCAGAATTCTTTTCCATTTTTTTTTTCTTTACCTCATTTCCCTTCACCTTCCTGTGGTTTTTAAAAAATATATTACATCTTTGTTTGTCATGTATATAAATTTTACTGTTAAGCTGTAAAAGAGATGAAGAGGAAATTAGTAACTCTGGGCAGTAAACAAGGCCTGGGACTACACACTGGACTGTGAGGAAAACCAGAAGTATGTCTGTTCCATCCATCTTTTATCAGAATAAAAAACTGTGCAAGGAAGTAAATGTAGCATAATGCATACATAGCAATTGTGCAATCTTCGTTTCAGCTTTATAATTTTTGGTCTTTGAATTCCCCTCTCCTTTTAACTTTCCTTAAAATTTATTTCTCTGTAAATATTGTAAGATTGGTTCTCCAAAATGGAGCCATTCACAATTAGTCCAGAGTGGAAAGACAGAGGCTCTGGGAAGGAGTGAAACGCTGAAGGATTGTAGCTCACCTGCTTGTATCTGTGTGTTCATGGCAAATAATCTTCACCAAACTGGAATACTTTTCTTCCTCAAAAATGTTCATACCAGAAGAAAGAGGTCTTTGCCTGCAGGAAATCACACAAAAGAGCTGCTATAATAGTTTATTCCTGAGTAGCTGCATGCTGCTGTCCAGTCTGCCATCTTGGGCATGGCGGAGGCACACCCAACTCTAGAATAATGCAACCATGAATTGGACATGGGTGACCACTGGTAGGTGAAGAAAACCTCATGGTTCATATAGCAACATCAGTGATTTATGTTTATGCTAAGAGTGAGTGAAGGTGCAGGGGTTGTGCTCCCCCCACCCCGTCCCAAGGAACACCATAGAAAGAAACAGAGATGAAAAGGAAATAAGTAAACAAATGTGGTTTTCAGAAACTGAGGAACAATTTATCCTCAGCACAGCAAGCAAAAACTTGGAAAACATTTGGAAAAGTCAGAAAACAAGTTAAAGTTGGTTGGCAGACTCTGACAGAGCTGACAGCTAAAACTACCCCTGGCATGTTGACAACAGTGTGGCATCAATCTGTGTGTAACAACCTATCCTTGAAAAACTACATCCTTGATTTAAGCTAGCACTTCCTAACCTTTTCTCTACCCAGCCTCCAAACTGTAGTGCAAAAAGTTTCCAGACGCGACTTTTAACTCCCATACCATGGGGGAAGGAATCCCCCAAAATGCTCCCTCCTGCCTCACAGGCCAGCGGAGGCCTCCTCTCACCGACTCCCGGCGTCTTGCACCTACCCCATGTCCTCGCTTTCTTTCCCCAAGGCAAGTCTCTGTCCCCCAAAACTTCCTCGGCAGGAAGGCAGTGTTGTGGCTTCCCCTGCCACAACCTGACCGGTTGTATTAGAGAGGAATCATGGTCGTGGCAGGAGTCTCTACCACCCTCTGGAGAGTGGCGTTCTCCATTTTGCAGGAGTTGATTTCCCTCAGCTCATTCTCTGCTTCGGGTAACTGAGGTACCTCAGGTAACAGAGCTAGGCCTTACTACCACAAATTGATTTCAGTAGTTTTATGTGAATTAATATCACTGGTGAATAATACCAAGATTACACACACATTTTTTTTTTGTCAGAAAAAATAAAAAATCCCTCACATAAATCAAGAATAGAGTGATGTAAATGATAGTCTTGCACCACAACACTGGAGCTTATACCTGCCCTCCCATTGTTCCCTCCCCAGGATGCCATTTTGTGCTGTGCTGAGCACTGAACCCCATCAACCCCATTTAGCAAACCACATATTTCTCTCCAGGAGGTTGGGGAAAACTTTGGACTCATTTTCTTGAGGCTAAATACAAACTTAATTGTAATATTCCTCCTGAAATACTTTAAATGTCATGCTCTCTAAACCCAGATTTAAACAAAAAATTCCTCAGTTTTAGTCTACAAAGAAGTTAAACTCCTGAATACTTCTGAAAATCATATTTTTCTGGGGGGGGGTGAGGGTGTATAGGGGTGTATGTAGGGAATACCTGTGTCCCCTGGGGCATACAGGGCTGTGGACGCAGTGTAGGCCCTGCGCTGCCAGGGTGGGCTGGAAGGCCTGCCTGTCCTGAAGAGCCTCCAATCCCATTCTCATGGCTGAGGTCTCCTGTAGTTTTCTGACAACGCAGAGGATGCTGAGTGGGGCTGACACAGTGAAAAGAAATCACAGGACCACTGAAGCTTAGGCCCAACCAGAAGCAGGCCTTTCTGAGCTTCGTGCATGTTCGAGACACGTACTTCCCCACCATGTTGCATTGCTGTATGCTGTTGCATGAAGGTATATAAAGACCATGATATTTCTTTCTGTTAAATTTCCAGCTGCGTCCACTGTTTGCTGCTAATGATTGAGGCCTACACAACTACAAGTGCTTGTTCTCTCAGTAAACTGCTGACCATTAGGTAGCAGTGGGTGTAGATCCCCTGAGGAGAGTGGTAGCAATAAGCACAACCAGCCTCTACCACCTGCAGCTTCGGTCCCAAAGAAAGCAGGTTTAGAAGGCTGTTCTCATGCAACAGCCTCACATGCTACCATATAAGATGCCATGGAAGTTATTCCTTCCGCATTGTTACTACACCTTAAAAATAGTTTTCTGTTTTGAGACCCTTCAGTGCCTTCAGATTATCTGTATTTATACAGTGCTTGTGGTCCTATGATTTCAATGTGTTTAGCTCAATGATATACAGATAGCCTGAGTTGTCAGTCAAACTCTCCACCTCTCTCATCCATTGCTTGAGAGGCTCACCTCATTTCTATGTATTTCTTTATATAATATCCCCAAGTAGTTTAGCTCAAACACCTCAAATACATTAAAGACATCCATATGTAAAATGTCAGCTTCTATGAGGACTCAGCCAAAGCTTGCACTGCACAGCTCCTATGTGTGCTATAATGACCATATTATTTTGATTACAAAAGAAAGCTGTGCTTTCTCAGTCGTGGTATGCCTAGCTATCATTTGCTGCCGCATGCCACGTTGAGGTTGATACTTAGCAACTGATGGGGGGAAAATGAATTGCTAACATCTGTTTTATCATTTTTCAATGAATGAAAAGCAAAATAGAGACCTTATTTGTGCCTGGATCATTCAAAGCAACGAAATTTACACAGACTGATATCGTCATGTGTTGTGTTTCTAGCAAATAGAGCTCTCTGTGCTTACCAAATGATTTTAGAGATATTGCTAAAAGAAAATCTCATATGCTGCCATATAGACAAATCTGTGATCTAACAGAAGATCACAGCCTTTGGATCATCTGGCTGTTTGTCACTAGTCATTGTATTACACAAATTGATACATTTATCAGAAAAATGAAGATTACGTCTCTTTCCAATTTCTCATGTGGTAAAGCCATGTGAATAGTGGGCCTGTTAGTTTACAACTGCAATAACAAATAAAAATTCCATCTTTAACACTTCGGAAACTCTATTTTTAGTTTGGTTTCCTATGGAAACAAGGCATCTGTGATCAGGCTGTCTCTGTGCGTGTATCTGTCCTTGTGTACCCCCTAATAATTCTTGAATCTAGTGGCCTTTTCCAACCAACAGTGACAAAAATGACAGAAGCTCCATAATGACTGAGCTGTAGCAAATTTTGTGAAAATAAGTGGCCAGATAGATGAACAAAAAATAATAATCTATGTTGCCCAGCTGATGGAAGGCTGCAGCAGCTTTTATTTTAGGAGCTCCAGGAAATCCGTGGAGGTGGGAGCTGTGGTAAATCAATCACTATAGAGAAAAAAATCAGTTCTAGGTCACATTTCCTTCTCACCTCAAATTCATAAGAAACTAGGTTTAATACATTCTACCGCTTGTGCAACTGTGTTCTTCATACTTGTATAGGGCCCCTTTCACTGCTTAGTCAAAGGCCTAGAGTCAACCAGCAGAGAATGTACTCCCAGATGTTTTCAAATCTGAACTGTCATTCGTGTCAGAAGATCAGGATCATTTGATACTATTCTATGAAATTAAATCTCCCCAAATGGTGTGGACTTCTGCATCAGAAAGATTCAGGGAATGCCTGGAAGCAAGATGTCTTTTGGAATTAACCAGTGAGCTCTACAAGGAGAAGAAAATAATGCTGGACTCAGCTTTTCTTTTTAAGCTGGCAATTAGAACATGTGGGCATATTAAGAAGTAAATGCTAAAGATGGGTTGGTTTGGGTTATTGGGAGAATCAAGAGGAGAAATGGAAGCAGTAGCAAGGGATGATGGTGAATTAACCTTGTTATGGAAGGGTTGCCAGCTTGGATTATCTTGTTCCTGTGTTGCTGAATCCATCTCTCGCTATGTTGTCAGCCTTCTCAATATTGTCCAGAGCTAGAAAAAAGGCAGCTGAAAGAAGTGTCCTTTGAGGTAAGGAAACTGGAACAGAATGTAGAGTAGTTAACAGTACATATATGAAGTTTACAAAAACTGCAAATTAGAGTTCATTTTGTGCAGGCTAACTCCAGAACTGGAATCACTGAGGCAGAAGGGAAAGACACTCCTATGGCTCTCTGAGCTGGATTTGAAACTGAACAGCTATACTTTTGCAGCTTTGCACCTAAATTAATAAGCCCTCTCCCTGAGGCAGAGCTGCTTTTGGATCCATTTTGTGTAGTACCATAAAGAGACTTGCTTGCCCAACCTGGTGCTTGTCTGGGGCTCTTTGTTGTACAACGAAACCCAAGATCTAAGCAGAGGAGCTGTGACAGTAGATGGTGTGTTACAAGGGGAGCTAGCAAGGCTAGCAAAGTGGGGACAACTGCAGCTTCCACTTTCACTGGAGACCAAATGTTTTTCAGACCCTGCTAAGGTCTGCAGAGGAGGCTTAGCTGATTTGTAGCTATTTTCCACTTTCTAGACTTTTAAGAACCCAGCATCCTGGGAGACAAATAAGCCTCTCAGTATGGAAATGTTCCTCACAACAAAATATCCTAACTGTAGAGATGCTTCCCTACATTTCTGACTGCTGCCTTGCCTCCCTTGTTGTGGTGGTAACAGAACCTTGGATTGATGGAAAAGATGAGGATATTTATCTCCATCATCGAGTGTGGAGGAGGACTTCCTATGAAGTAAAGATTTTGGGTTTTCCTCAGTTGAATATAGTTGCCATTTCTATCATCTAGCAGTCAGCTGTTACTTCATCATATTCTGGGTAATATGCCAGTAAAGTCATTATTTTCTATTCTATGCTATGCCACGGGCATTACGTTTAGGATCTCCTAATTTTTGATCTTTTATATGAAATAATATTTAAAGTCTTTTAAAAATAAAAAATAGGCAGATCATTTGCGTAGCTTTTTGTTGTGTAGCTTTTTTTTCTTTCCAATTTCCACAACAACACTTACTGTAATTCATTAAAAAATACAAAACTACAACAACAAATTTTAGAAAGCACCGGATATAATTAATGTATTGATCTAGTTTTCCATTATGTTGTTATCACAGGTGAAAAATGTGTTTTTGATGAAATTGTTGATTAAAACTACCAAAAAAATCCATTATATCTAACTTGCCTTTACCTAATGAAGCAGATGGTTATTAAATGAAAGAATCCCATACTGACCTTTAGTGGAAATATATATAGCATATAACTTGATACCTATGAGATAATTAATATTAATCCAACCTTTTTTAGTTTCTGGGCTAGAGCTCTGTTCCTAATAGCAGCTACATGATGTGTTGTGTGCTTTAACTGAACAGGTGACACTGGCTAAGAGAAGGAAAATGTGGATTTGCTGGAGCTGTTCTCAATATCTTCTAGATTCAGAACACAGAGGAGGAACAAGCCCATCTTTCTTCCCAACCCTCTCATACAGTCTGGTAGGTCAAGAATAGTTCCTCTTTTGTGGACAGTATATTTAAAGCAGGATCATCTGCCTGCTGATCAGGATGAGAAACTGCAGAAACAGTAAAAACAGGATATGGGATAGTCACAACAAGACACTCCCTGTCCTGTGCTAGTCACTCCTGAGCAGGAACCATCAGTACATTTGGTTTGCCCAACATCATACGTGATAGTACAACAATATTATTTTAGCTGCTGAGTTACTGAGGGCTATATAAGTGTGTGATTATTGCTTGCCTAGCATGGAATTACTTGAAAACCTATCTTTTAATTTTGAAATTCACGTCAACTATAGATCAAATTGACTTTAACTGCAGGCAAGTCCTTAAACAAATAGGCTTTTAAGGAATATTCTATACATAAGCACTTTTTTCATAACTCTCCAGAGACAGTGACTGGCCTCTTCTAAAATTTCAATAGATCCTGGGTATTTCCTGCAGCATTCAACAGCAGCTGCCCTTCATATTGGCACAATATGACTTGTGCCTCGGTTTCTCCCTGTTCATTTGTTTTAAACTAGCACTTTGATTCCAATCAAAATTTTATGTATATATATATACATATATATGTGTGTGTCTCTTATATATATTAGCGTTAGCACACGAATCTAAAGCAAAATTTCATTATCTTTGGTTTGGGTCAAATGCAGATCTTTACAGTAGAGCTCAGCACACTCCTTCCCTGCAGTCCATTTCTTTAACCATGCTGAAACTCCTATGAAAGGGAAATTTCAGTGTGGCACCATATAAAGAGTCCCTTCAGCGTATGCCAGAGGTCAGCCTGTCAAGAGCCTGACTTTTAGTGCTCACACTAAAATCCTAATAAAGCACTAAAATCCACACAATTTTTATGTGGCTCAGGGCAGCAGAGGGTGCTCCTTACACTCTTAAACATTTCAGACAACTGAGAGAACAAATTTTATTAGGCCCTAAATAAGGGGGATCCAGTGAAGAGATACTACAGCTTTTTGTGTGCACAGAATTTGTTTTCATTATGGTACAGAATAAGAGAGGTTCTAAATTATAGGGAAATTACACATAATTTCCTGTCCTGACTTTCCGCACCCAAGGAGGTGTTCCCTGTCAGTCAGTTGTTATGAAACAGCAAGCAATATATATATATATATTTAATTCCATGAGTTCCTTTTCAATCCTGATCTTGCTCACTGTGTTCAGAATGTTTTCTTTTTTTTTTTCATTTTTTTTTTTTTTTTTAAGCAGAAGACTTGTTCACATTTCCGCAGTTTAGCATTGCTTTTGCACCTTGTTTATAAACCAGCTGCAAGCAAGTTTGTCTTTGATCTAGTCGGACTTTCACAGACATATTGTATGCACCGGGCCATGAAGCTTGATTCTTTCTTTTTTGATGCCTCACATTTTCTTTATTCACATTTTCTCATATTCTTAGTAAATAAGGCTTGAAAAAATATATGCAAATTTGTGTAATCCATTCTTTGAGCGTGGATAGATCTGTTTACTTGTTTTAAGAAAAATCAAGCCTGGGGTTTTGTGTCTCCAGTGATGAACACTCCATGGTCTTCCCCTTTTCTTTGTTATTTTCCTCTGGATTGTTCAGATACGTTTGTTGTTCGAAGCTCTTTCTCTGAAGTTTCTTTCAAATTGTACATCCCACAGATGCTCCTTTTTAAGCATCCTTTGATAATAACAAAATTATAAGTGAATACCAGAGTTTTCAAGTCTTCTGCATGTTCTCTTTCCCCTTTTTCTTCTTGGTTTCCAGTGAGCCAGCTGATCTCTTGGGATCTAGCTGTGTTCTCTGCAGATGCCAGGTAAGCAGCCAAGCGAGTGTAGTCAATCCACGTGCAGCATGGTTTTCTGTAAACACAGTAGGATTCAGAGAGCAAAATCTATTTGAAAGAAAAAATTAAGCAATCAAGGTTGATAAAAACCTTCTATTTGTTAGCTCTTGTGCAGTTTCCCATGGTTATTAGAGGGAAGTGAGCTGAATAATGGAGTTTTTAAGGAATCCATCTTTTTTGCATAGCTGAATTATTGATTTTCTAGATGCAGCCTGTGAGACTGGCATACTCAGTGCTGTCTCTGTGTTCACACCTCTTAAAGCTCACGAACAGCTTAGAGGGCATTTGTATTGCTCAGCTTCAATCAAAGGTGCCCTCTGAGAGCAAGCTCACAAGTATGTGTTGAAAAATGCTTCCTCAGCATTGGACATTTCTAACTATTTACTAAAGCAGTTCAGTTACTACATATCTCTGCAGCAAAATACTCCCCAGATGTCACTGTAAAGGGGTGAAGATGCAGAAAAACCTTTACCTTCGCTTGTTCAAAGCACATCCAGCTTTTTGGGTGAACCCAGTGCTGCCTTTTTACTCCATTTCCACTGTGCTTCTTTGTTTTCCCGTGGCATCACTCCCCTCTGTGCTGTGAGTGCCACAAGGCTGACCCCTGACACTTCTGTACGTACAGTATGCTGCATAATAGCACAAGAAGGCTCCAAATTTCTGAAACTAAATGTATTCTGTCTTAGGAGCACTGGTTAGCACTAAGCTGTGACTGCAGCCGGTACTCCAGCCATTCTCATTCAGGCTGAATCCTTGGGTGCCTTCACTTGTGCAACCCCTGCTCCTCCCTTCAAATTCTAGACAGGCTGTTATCAGCAGTTGTCTGCCTGCTACACAGACCAAATGGAGAGGCTCCCCTTTCTCAGGATCACCACCTACAGCAAATTTCTCAGCTTCACATTTCTTCCCTGTTTCTTACTTGACTGTACTTCAGTGAATTACCCTAAGCCCCTTTCCAGGGTCTATGACTTCTCCCTTAAAGTCCTGTTAAACTCTCCCTTTTCTCCCACTCCCTTCACTGTCTTATGGACACTCACATCATCGACTGTTCCCCAGTCCCAGCCTTATTGTCTGCTGGTTGAATACTTTGCCTGGCTTTCATCCTGCAGCGGTCTGATCACCTCAGGATCAGGATCATTGCCCTTCTTTCTGGTCTTCCAGGCTTATTTATATATACAGACATATATGTATATATATATATATTGTCAAGATTAGGTCATTATGCAAACTGTGCATGTTCAAGCTGTACATAAAATATTTGGGGAATATTTTTTATATTTCTGTCTCTTTACAGTCAGCAGCACAGCCATCTCTTTTAAAGATGTTTGCAACTCTTTTTCTGGCTAATATAAATAATGTAAATAATTCATGTATTTAGTAATGATAAATATTCATATTTCATTGGAACCAGACAGTGGTTGTCTAGATTAAATTGAACTGCTTTGGATTCAACAGCTGGCAATCTCCCCATGCCAAAGAAGGGGTTTTAGTCATACTTTATTAAAAGTGCATAACTACCAGAAATGGGAGGTGAAGAGGAAAGGAAATGAACTCTCTTACCCAAACATATAACACATCTGTCTATTGACTGTACTTTCTTCAGACTTTGCTACAAGCAAATATACTTATTTCTGGAACAGGCTAAATGGGCGCTGAAAGGAAGAACAGTTTGCATGCTTGATGCGAATGGGTAAATATGTCAGAGTCTCTTACCGTTTTTGGAGTTCAATTCCCAGTGAGCTGTATTCCTCTAGCCTGAGGAAGCTTGGTGATTTGGGGGGCTATTTGATAAACAACAACAACTAGTAAAAAATATATACGTCTCCTTCTGAAATTAAATAAAATCTTTATGTTATTAAACTCTACGCGGCATTTTTATTTGTCCAAAATCTTCATCATTAATGAGAAATTGGAATTTCATAAGTGTGAAGCAGGAAAGAGTTTTAATTGTGGGAGACGTTCAGGGATTCTGCTTTGACCATTTGTAGGAATGGTGGTTTCCTTCCTACCTGTCCCAATCAATTGTGTGACAGGGGGCCAGGGTGGGAGGAAAAGTGTTTGTGCTTTCTTTCCGTGCTTCCTTGGTATTCATTTACTTTCCTAAATTCATAAAATAGGCTACTGGGCAGGAGGGCTGGGAGCTGACGTACATTTTCTTGCTCAGAAAATGGGAGTGCGCCTGGCTGTGCACTCTGTATAAGCCAGGAAAATTTAGAAGGCAAAGCAATTCTTGCTTCCTGACCAGATGAAGTAGAATTACCAACTTTTAACAAATCTCAGGCTGTCTTTTCCATGGAACAACATAGAGATGTTTCCTGAAACAGGCATTCAAATGCTGCAGATATCTCATGAGGAAATAAGTGTGCTTTTCAGCCAGTCTGAGCTAAACCATATTGAAATCCAGCTGAAAAAGCAGTTGTATTTTAACAGTCATTATCTAGTGGAGGTTAATAATGGACTTACTCCCAGGAGTTCCTTAGCTACATAACACAAATCAAATCTATATGTACTGCATTATGGTTCTCTGGCAAGGGATACAGTATGTGTCGTTCTGCTCAGATCAGGCAATTCTGGACCAGACCCGTAAAGTATTATTGTAATTTCAAATGCAGGTAATTTAGGGAGTCAAACTATTATTTTCTTTTAATTTTCCCTCCTTTTTGAAAGAGCTGGATATGAGGATAATGAGATGCTCGGGGGATATGTGGGGAGAGCTTGGAGTCAACAGTTTTCACAAGAGGCTTACCCAGTTTGCTGGTAGCAGCCTCGGAAGTCACAGAGACGTTAACAAATCTTTTGTGTCATTAATTTGGCTTGCTTCTGTGTTCTTTCCAGTGCTCAGCAGTATTCAGGGCAACTAAGATGTGTCATTATGGGGAGGCAAAGACTGCAATGGCCAGTGGAAACATTCTTCTTCTTATGCATGCTCACCATCAAGCAGTTGCAGGTGGGCCGTCTGGAATCACAACCATGACTCTGCCTGGTGTTATTTCCTCATTTGTTGTTTTCTCCATCTGCTCATTTATTTTCCTGGTTATGGTCTTCTTTCTGCCTCCATCTCCCCCCTCTCATTCGTTTAAGTAGAAATATCCTTCCCTCTGGCAACTGTGTAATGTGCTTTCCCTTTTATGTATATATTTGGCTTGCAAATAGGTAGCTTAAAAAGCAGAGACAAGACAGAGAAACCATCATCAAATTCCAGCAGCTTCTTCACATATTTAGACTACCTTCCTGCAGATTTTGCATGTATATTTTGGAATTTTTATTTTTATTTTTTGGGCCATGGCATATCTCAATCTAAACACACAGCAATGAAGCTTTATTCAGGACAGGTTATGCAGGAGATGAGACTGAAGCGCAGAACATGATGCACAGTAACTTCAGGCTCAGTTACCACCTCGCTTGAGTGCAGCAGGGATGGGGAATGACTGGGTGTGCTGAGCAAATGAAGGTGCTTTGCAAAACATATGGCTGCTGCCTTGTTGCTGAGAAAGTGTGGTTGCGTTAGTTTGTGCTCGGTGCCAGCTGTGGGGTGCTTCTCCTCTATTTGTGCTTTGCCAAGGAGAATTGCAAAGAAGCTGAAATCTAAGCAACCATTCTTTCCTGGATTGTGAATATACTGGGTTTCACCTCTTAAATAGTGTAAATGGGGAGCAAATCAGTGAATCACAAAGGAGCACAGGGAAGGGAACAGCCTGTTCTCTGTCAGATGGTGGTGGGGGCTACTGTACTCTCAGTCCGCTGGTAAATCTGCCCTTCATGAGAGTATACGAGTGTGATACTGTAATCTGTTATTATTATATTCAGCTCCCCATTTTGCCAGGAAGTGAATTTTGATCTGCAGCACTGGGGGGCTGCTGGAGTCTGGTGGATAAGGCACAAACCTGGTTTGCTGATGCTGTGTGCTGAACTGTTTCCTGCCCTAAAATATATGGGTTTTGGCAATGATTTCAAGATTTCACTGAGAAAAGGGTTCTCAGCTTTTCCACAGATCCACTGTCTGACCTCTGGCCAATTCAGTCACCTTTCTATGCCTCTTTCTCATCCATCCCATCTGTTTGGACTTGAAACTCTTCAGAGCAGCCATTGTCTCTTTAAGTGTATTTATTTTGTACAGTACCTAGCACCGTGGGGCTCCTGCCTCAGTTGGAACCACTGGGTGTGACTGTAATGTAAATACTGAGTAATAATAATAGCATATGTGGGGGTGTAGAAACAGGGAGAGAGAGAAAAATATTTTCCCCATTCTTGTCTGCTTTTTGTTGTTGTTCTATTTCCTATTCACAGAAAGCATACAATACTGATTAATGAAAAATTTCTGGCTCCAGTTCAGTATCTGGCTTCAGTACATTTGCTATTTGATATCTGAGATATGTACAACATGTTCACAGTGAATTCTCCAACTGAAAACAGTAGAGTTCAAACCAAGTCAATTAATTCACAGAGTGAATGGATTCAAGCCCAGATTCTCGTGCCTTGTGGAGGCCTCTTTGAGTCTCCTGCCAAAAGATATCTGTTTATAAATGCAGTAAACGTAACTATTTGATACTTATAGCTCTTACAGCCTTATGTGATTTTTTCCTTGTTATGGCTGATCTCTGATAATTGAGTTACATTTTGCAGACATTTCAGGCATTCTCTGTCTCTCTGCGCTTTCTTCCCCCCCTGGCGCTACAGCTCAGCCAGTGCTTTGGACGGTTTCACATTTCCTTTCTCTTTGTTGCCTTGGATATTCTGCTGAAGTAAGGCATAACAAAACTGTATCCAAAATCCATACATACCTCTAGCCAGGCTCCTTTTTGAACCTGCTTTGTGGCTCTTGCTTGTGAGAAACCTTATCATATCTGCGGAAGGAAAGGAGAGATAAAGCCTTACAATGAAAATGACTGTTGTGTTCTGCATTGATGATCCAAGAACATTAATAATAGATCTTTGTTGAGTAGCATCTCTCATCCCTAACATTGATGCTTTTAATCAAGTGATGTATATAGTGCAGTAGGCAGTTTTGATAAACAGCCCTCACTTATGTGGAGTGTAACAGGTAACCATTATAAGACCAAATAGAAAAAAAATAAACTATATATGTGAAACATTTTTATCCATGTGAAACATTAAGTTAGAATGACGTGGAGTAGAAATTTTTGCAGGGTTTATGGGCTAGCATTTCTTCTCTAACAGGCAACATTCAGGATTTCTTTCTTTTAGTCTTTATACCTTGCTTTTGTATAGTTTTTCTGCTCCTTATAGTACCCTCTCTTGTCTTTCTCCCTCCAAGTGAGGATGTCCCAGGGCTCTTTTAATTGTGCTCTGCTCTTTTACCATCATATACTTTGCCCATTTTTTAATCCAGCTGCTCATCATATCCACCTGTTGTCTTTATGCGCACTGACCTTCTACATCTGAACTGTTTCCATCCATCCATCTAAGATCATGGATGTATCTTGCTGGCTATTTTGTCCCAGCTGAAATACTTTATAGCCAGAAATTAAATCCTGACATATGCTTAATATTTCCTTTATTTCCTTTGCTCCCTATGACCCTTGTCTCTACCACTCTTCTCTTGCTACTCAGGTCTGCAGCCTGGGATGACCAGGTTTGATTCATTCCAGTCTTTGGCCCAGAAAAGAAGGAATTCCTTTCCATCTCATGGACTTCTCACCCACCTGGTCCAAAGAAATGACACGAGTAAAGTTTATTTTCCTTGACCATTCCTCTGACAATTTCTTGCAATTACTCATCCCATTTTACCTCACGAAGCCCACTATTTTCTTAATCTTTTAGATTCTTCCTTACTTTACCCCTTCCTATATTCTTATGTTTTTTTGCTTCAATACCCATCTAGCCCTGTTCTGCCATGGCACCTGGACAAATTTATCAGAGACTTGTATCTTGTACTAGCAATGCTATTTTTAATATTGTGATTGTCTTCATGCATAGCGCACTGAGTGCCATCTCATTTTGGTCCTCAGGTTTCACCTCTATGACAAGAAATAAATAAAATCAGTTCAGTCAGTGAAAGAGACCTGAAGAGGCGGGATAATATCCATATTATCTAATAATATCCATAGTTTAAAAGTACTTTAAAAATGCATACTCCTTTTTTATCACTCTCTCTCTTCAAGTTCTTTTACCATTTCTGTTCTGGTTGGAAACTGTAAGGCCGGAGTTTTGTGTTTCTGGGTATTTCTGCAGCACGTAGCACAATGGAGTCCCATTCTACTCTGTTACAGCAAATACTGCTGAGGAGCAGCTGTAAAAGATGACCATTCTCTAGCACTATGTTGAAGCATTAGAATATTTTATTTGGCCTTCTGAAGAGTTGCACCACGTATGGTAACATGATGCTCGTACAATATCAAATGAACATGCATTGTCCTCAATATTTTTAGGCTATAAATTAGAAGACATTTTGTAGCTGCCAGAAGTTCCGGAATGGCCTCACCAAAAGGATAGTGTTTCAGGAACAACTTCATGAATTAGTGGAAGAGATCATAAAACAGGATAATGGCAATCTTGAAACCACTGTTTCTGATCATGAGGCTTTGGATATCTGATTTGTTGATTCATTATTCACAAAAGGGTGGTAAAAGAGATTTGATTGATGAACATGTGTTGTGTTGCATTTGCATGGCATTTAACTAATTCCATACTTCAGGGTTTCTGCTTTTCTTTAAAGAATGAGAAGCTGGCTAGATACAACATTTGGTATCTCCTAGCCTAGGTGTAGCATCTAGTAGTGTGCCATTGAAAGATGCTTTCCTGTTTGCAAAGGTACTTCTTGATTGCTCAAGTTCACTGCTGGGTTTAGCTGCGTATGCTCAGCTCACGGGATCCGGAGCCAGTCCTGCTCCACCCTACTTCCATTTGACAACAGATAGCTTTCCATTCTCCTGCAGCAAACACCCAAAGGCTCACTCACGGTCTTCAGGAGGCATTTTGTGCCACATGAAATGGGGGACCTGCGGTCTGGTCTAGCTTCAGTGTCTGTGCTGTGGCTACCTGCAGCCAGAGAGGCTCAGGAGCAGCCGGAGAGGCTCAGGAGCAGCCCGTTCCCAGCAGCTCCCATTGCCCTTTGCCAGCCGCCTCCTGCCCGCGTTCGAAGGCAGTCACGCTGCGCTTGGCAGATGCTGCTCAGCTAATGGGATCCCTGCAAAGGGTGCCATAACCTTCGGCAGGCAGTAGCACGGCTGTCAGCGCTAGCACGCTGAGCTGTTATTTGTGGTATATTTCGATAAGGAAAGATAGCTGAGGAAATAAGTGTCAAAACTTAAATCATTTCACATTGTAAACTGTTGAACTGCTTTAATCCTACAATAGTTCTGCTTTTTTTTCAGTTTATTTAAGTTGAGTCACAGCTAGAAAATCAGCTCCTCGGTATTTTTGCAACCACAAGTAAACCCTGCCAGCAGTAAGAAAAGGGTGAAAAGGTGAAGGGTTGAAACAGTAAAGCCTAGAAAATAATGAAATGTCAGCAACACTGTGCTGGTAGCAGATCTCCAGCAAACCCACAAAGAACAGAAATGATCATGTTAAGCAGCCAGCAATAGCAGATCAAAGAAAGCTGGACCTGGGAGAGTACTCTTGTCTCAAGCAATCTCCAGGAAGGTGTGGGAAGGCTTTTCTTAGAAATCCAGAGAAGTTGAGAGCAAGTCTAGCTTCCATTTCACTCCTTAGAGCATATATTAAGGGTATCATCCTGAAGCTGCCTCTCATTGTCTTGAGGAATTCTCCTGGAACAGATAAAACCTTATGCGTGCTAATTAAAATAATAATAATAATAATCCAACGGATTCTTCACTGCACTTACCTTGTGTATATATAGGTAGAATTTCATTCCAGCACTGCTCATGTGTAGAAGAAAGTGCTTACATAGCAAGCTATAATTTCCCTCCTCCTGCTTCAGAAAGTATCAGTATCACATGATAGAGGCTTCCCATCACATACCACGAACGTTGTCTAATTGGAAACATGTGAAACCAAATATCTGGTCATCAACCCTTAACTGAAATGGATTTTCAGAAAACATTTCAATGATTTCAAACAAACAAAGTGTGTTGATAGACTAGTTCTGAGCAGGAGGGGAAAAGTCTAAATTCATCCATTTTAAGCTGTGAATTAATCATAGCTTCAGAAACAACTTTTGTTATGCCACAGGTTTGGTCTCCCTCCCCAGATCTTACTCATACCTTCCCTTCCTTTCATCCCGATGATTAGAGCTTCCCTTGGGATGTCTGCTCCAAGATATGCATATCCAAGCAACCACATTTCTCTCAGTTCCTCTCTCTCCCTTCCAGCCCAGAGCTCCAACATGCTGTTGGTTTAAAACATCTCCATAAAGCTCCATCCAGCTCTCCCCTGGATATTTCATCCTCTTCCATGCCTTGCTTATCTCTTTCCAGCCCTTTACTCAATGTTTCCTGTGTCCATCATGCTATTTCCTGTTTCTCCTAGCTACATATGAGTTGCTTCTGTCCTGTTTGCAAGCAAGTAATTTAGATTTTGCTCATCTTTGCTCATCTCTCTTCAGTGTTTTTAGGTACATGGTTCATAAAAGTATGCAGTAACATAAAAAAGAAAAAGTGAAATGACACCTTCAAATAAACCAGAGAGTGAGGCTGAGACCTATTTGCAGATGTTCAATAAAGTCAAAAAAGAAGCTGATTTGGGGGGATAAATTATTCATACCTAATTATTTGCTCTTCTTTAATGCTAAATATCCTACATTTCAGCCTCCTGCAGGCAACTCAAGCAGTGATTCCTGAGTTCTTTAACAGCAACAACCACACCGTTTTTGAAGTGCTTTTGGTCCCTCCGGGTTGACAGGTGCTACATAAAAAGAAGACAGGATATTGTTACTAAGGCTCTTGAGAGTTTGAAGCATAAAGTCCTCTAGAGTGAGCTGAGATTGTATCTTCAAAACACAGATTACAGCTTCTATGCACTCCGAGGCTCCGGGCTGTTCTTTTGGCACAGGCGTGAGCAAGGAGCGGTGTGTCGGTTGCTGTGCCCCAGGGATTTGTGACTCCAGCTCGGGGCTGCACTGTAGTTCATCATCTGCCTCTGTGGTGCTCTGAGGAGAGAAGATGGGAATGTAGCACTTGTCTGCACTGTACCATGAGCTGACGATCCTCCTATGCACATACCGACCTTGCTGTATGCCCAGACAGCTGTGGATGGACTCAAGGTCCTGGCCTTTCGCCATGCTCTCTATATCCTGAGTTGGTAGCAACTGGGCACAAAGCTCCATTTCCTCACGTAAAGCAAGCTGTAGCTTGCTTAGTTACAACTGCAAGGCTTTACTCCACATACATATCTCAGGTCTCACATTGACCATCCACGGGCCTTTTGGCTATGAATACTCTGCGCTCTTGCCTGCTTTATTTAAAAAAGTTGCTGCCTCCTTGTGAGCATCCTTGTTCAGTTTATTCCAAGTCAGGAATATAGTTATCCATCACGGAACTAAGTAAACTGATATGTTTTATCAATGCATTATGCTTGTAAATCCAATGTTAAGGTTACAGTAGAAAAAGACTTGATTTACATTCCTTTCTTTTTCCTTCTCTTTTTTCCTTTCCCTTTTCCTTTTTTTCTTTTTCTTTTTCTTTTTCTTTTTCTTTTTCTTTTTCCTTTTCCTTTTCTTTTTCTTTTTCTTTTTCTTTTTCTTTTTCCTTTTCCTTTTCTTTTTCTTTTTCCTTTTCCTTTTCCTTTTCTTTTTCTTTTTTTTTTCTTTTTCTTTTTTTCTTTTTCTTTTTCTTTTTCTTTTTCTTTTTCTTTTTCTTTTTCTTTTTCTTTTTCTTTTTCTTTTTCTTTTTCTTTTTCTTTTTCTTTTTCTTTTTCTTTCCCTTTCCCTTTCCCTTTCCCTTTCCCCTCCCCTTTCCCTTTTCCTTTTCCTTTCCCTTTCCCTTTTCCCTTTCCCTTTCAGTTTTTTTCAGACATATCAGCTACCCGAGACTGATGTGCCTCGGTGTAAGATTAGCATGAAGGAAGCTACAAAGCAGGCAGCTACAATGCGAGGACTATTTATATGCATCATTTTATTTGCATTATAAAAGGCTTTTCCAACGCACAATGAGTTCCAAGTTCTCTGTGATAAGTTTTAGACTGACTACAGGAGTGCACAATATATTTGGTGTGTGTATTTCTATGTACATATACACATGTAGACAATGTTAGAAGGATATTAGCTCAGCATCTTCAGAGTCATATCAGGCTATGAATGGAAGTCCGTGTGTTTATACAGACACTGAGTAGTATGTTAAAGGGCTTGTTTTTTGGAAATAAAAGCTTAATTTCATTATCATAATGACGATAACATACAGCTCTGAATGGTATTAGTTCCTGTTTACATTACTCATGGTGTTGGTCTAAGCTGCATTTGCCATCTAGACATAATTACTATTTTATTATTATTTTTTTCACAGTTAAGTGGAGCATTTTAGCACAGCTGAATTGCTGCAAGCCTTGGTGGAACAAATCTATTAGTGGTATGGCTTGAAACAATACACAAAAGAGCCCTGTGTGTGGTCTGCTCTACATGCTTTTCACTTCCTTATGTTAAACAATAAATCTCTGAGTCAGCTAGAACTCAGAGACTAACATCCAACGAGAGCCGCATTTTATCTTTTATTCATTGGCAGGAACATAGCTGTAGGAGGTATTCAAATCACACTTTTATTTAAACAAACACAGCTGGATCACAGCCTCTTAATATAGCAATTCTCTAATGAAAAATAACAACATAGTATTTATCTCTTTTCTTTTGTGCAGCTCTCAATTTGCTAAAATTAGGCAGACTTCAATCCCATACAAAATTGGCATGTTTTCATGACCAGAGCTCATAGCAACTAACTGCAAAATTATAATGGGAATGTAATTATAGTAGGGCATGTGAAATACACATCCTTTTGCTGCTGTAAGCTATATGGGGTTATACAATTATGCTGTAATAACATCATTTATCTTAAAGAAGTCAGACAGCTGATTTCATTTATTTAACTTGAGTTCTCCAGTTATGTGCTGTGTCAGGTTAACCTTAATGTATTGCACAAAGTAATAGGGTGCTAGAAGTCAGGACTTCCCCAAGATGCACTGCTCTCTTGTTTGCACAAGTTTATTTTCTTCTTTATCCCCGCGAGTATTTGGAGGCAACCAAATTGAGTTTCTAGCTCTTTGGGAGCCTTGTAAAACACGCTTTTCTTTCTTTGTGGCTGCACTGTTCGTTTCTTTCTGTGGTTGACATTTGGGTCCAACAATTTGTAATTAATTGCAGAAGGTCGTAAGCAAGAGAAGTAGCTGAGTCACTTGGCCACATGCTGAATGAGAGTTTGAAAATAATCACCTTGCCATTTATGTGGTTTAATTATTAATATCGGCCAAATTCTGCACTCATCCATGGCAAAGTAATTGCATCAAAACCAGCAGGACTTGTGTGCTGCCTTTGATCTCCTCAGGATTAGCAGAATACCCGGAATAGTGTATTTCTACAAGTGATGCAGTATTTAGAGATTATTTTATGCTTCCAGTCAGGTATAACTGACTGCATGTGGTGGTTTGGGGAGGGTTCCTTAGCAAGAGTGGCACAATCATGTCACGGAGGGCAGTGCGGTGCTGGGTTCCCACTTGGTGACCTGGGGAGGGAAGGGACATATGGGGCAGGGAGCACAGTTAGAGGTAAGGCCTATTGTGAATAAATGTAAAAAACAATAATAAAAAAAAGCATAGGGATGCAGACTGATCTGACCATTCTAAGCCTTATGAGGTTGAATTGTCTGGGAGACTCAAGGACTGTGGGTGTAGGACTTCCCAGATTAACAAGGTTCTTGTTCTGCGGAGAGGTGCTTTTTGCCAGAACTTTATGCCATCAAGCTTCCAGACATTTGGATGCTTGTTCCAAAGCTAGAAGCAGACCTACAGCCTATATAGCACCAGTCCAGCTGCTTCTTCAGCTCATCATCCTCCTGTCTCAGCTGATTCATTTCTCAGTAGCTGGTGACCACTGGCAGTTCCATTCCTATCTCTGGAACTATTTAACCAAGCAGCGGGCACTGGGACGTGCATTTCTTTCAAGTCCAGTTCTGTATTTGGGGGTCACAAGGCCGCCCTAACGCTATGTTTCTTTCCCTTTACCTTGTTCCTCAGCAAGTGTTTTTAATAGACGGACACGCGGTGAAAAGTTTTAATTTCAGCCTGAGCTCTTGATGTTTGAGGGGTGTTAAATATGTCTATTGTGGACCAACAAAATACTTTTATTGATGAAGGCAGCAGGTTTGGCTTTCCTCAGCAGCCATCAGATCGCTATACACGTGTAGCTCCTGATGCAGACAGGGCTAAACAAACTCTCTGCTCGTTTCAGAAAGCTGGTGTTTAGCACGCTTGCTGTAATGGATTTTGAAAAGAGTTCAGCCTGTTTAAAACAACAGCCATATGGTTTTCAATACTGGAGGGCTGGCCAGAATGTAAATGGATATGACACACATTGTCAATAAAAAGTCATTTTACCGCTGAACGCACATCTGTAAGTTTAAGGAGAGGTTTGGGTCCAAGTCCGCACTGACCAAATGTATGGGGTGGGGATATCTGGTGTGGGGCTGAATTTTAATATTGCTTGTTTGAATTGCAAGCAGGATTTTGCAGTAAAAACATTAAAATCTCTTAATAAAAGAATTCCATTTTTTAATACTGAATGTTTTTTTAACAAGATCATTTGTATTTATACCTAACTTGTTGTGTTGGCTACTCTAATTTTTTTGAGGTCTCCTCCTTGTCCTGCCAGTGTAGATATATCTGTGACATAATATCTGAATTGTGCCATTCTCCAGAAGTTATTGTAAGTTCTAACAGTGTAACCGTGAACTCGATGGACAAAACAAACAAACAAAAAAAACACTCCCTCACTGGTGTCTAATTGCCAAACTGCAGCTCCAGACAACATAAATTTACTAATGGGGACCTTTGCTTTTTACTTTTTGCCATGAAATGCAAAATTTGTTTGTTCAAAGTGCAGTCCTTTCTACAGTCCAACTTCCTTTAAACAAGTGTAGCTTTGTTAACATGCGCTTTTCTTCTCCGTTTTGCAGATAGATTGCTGGACCTGAGATTGTGCACCCTAGAAACATTTCTGTGTAAATGGTTATTTAAGAAAAGTGTGGTTCCAGAGGTATGGTTGTACCCACGACCCCTTTGAATCTCAAAAGCTAAAGAAAAATACAGTGAAGGGTTAACCACAGTCTTGAAACCTCTTCTCAGGTAACATGGAATTTGATTGCGCAACAAATTCAATATGGGGCCCCAAGATTATATCAAATAGAAAGTTTAGAAGGATGTAAGGATGAGGAGACCTCAGGAAATTTCACCAATACAAGTGCAGACTCTCAGTGAGCTACCATCTCACATTACGAAAGAAACCATGGAAAAAGACCAAATATTTTGCCTTTATCCCCGAGAGCAGTTCCTGAAGGTAGAGGGGACTTTCCTCTTCTGTCAATGTGTGATTCTGCATTCCAAGCAAAATGGGCCTGTATTCTTTTCAGTGTTCAATTTTCTTTTTTTGTTACCCATCTCTACAGTTATTTCTCTCACCTGATGTCTATCCATCACGTATTAGTATCTTTCCAGTGTCATGTGTCACTGATAGTTACCTATCCCAGTTATCACTTATAAATCCTGGAAAATTCTGTAGGAGCCACTTGAGTGGAGTGAAACTTGGAGAAAAAAACAAAGTTTATGAGCACAGCCTACGTTCCTGGAGATATTTGAGAAGGTGTGGAATAGACGCAGTAGTTGGTGAGCAAATACGCACAGAAATGCATTTGACAAACAACGCTACTCTTCCAGGGACTGTCCACCCCCAACTCAAAGTGAAAAACAAATAAATTAACCTTGGCGTTGTCCTTGAGGAACGAAGCTCAGTCAGAATGATTTCTTTCTATGGATGCCTTTCAGATCATCATAATGACAAGTAACTTGTCTGGGCACAGTGACAATTTGTGGATTTTGTCTATGGATGTGAAGTTTCACTAAACACAGCACTCATGAGTGCAGATAAATTCCTTTTGGATCTAATTTCACTGTGGTCCACTCCAGTATTAGAGATATGGGTCAGGCGTTTAGATGGGATGAAGCACTCAGCTGTTCCAGATGTTTGCTCAAAGCTGTTTAATTAAACTAAAGTGAGGTATAGCAGTCTCAGGAGAACCAGCACTCTCAGAAGTTGTTTGATGCTTTGTGTTTCTGATTTTACAAAAAAAATAAATATTTCTAAACACTGTTCAGCTTTTGTTCTTCTATCCCTGATTAGAACCAGGAAGTGTGGCATCAGGCTGAAGAGGTAAATGAAATCAAGAGAGGGAAATCAAGCCAGTTCTTGATACCTCACAAGAGTTGTGACTTGATTCGGGTTCTTGGAGTTGGTGAATGGTTCTCCTGGTCCCAATTTATAGATCTTAAGAAAAAATGCAGCACCGTCAATTCACAGGTTCGGCAATGTAGAACACAGTAACATTCACTGACAGAATGCCCATTCCCCAAAATAAAGTGTGGCTATAAAGTCAGCGTGACTGAGTGTAGTGGCAGCATGTTAGTGGAAGATGTGCACAGAGTTTGCACTAAGTGCAGCCTGGAAAAAGCACAATTTTGACCGCTTAGAAGCCTGTCCAAATGTGCACCTCATGCATTCTTTCTTGCAGGGAGCTCTGTCCTCTCCATTCAGCTTCATGATGAAATTTGGAAAAAGCGTTGTGCATGTTTTTCTTAATGATATAGTGCAGAAAAACCTTTTGCTTGCTCTTATGGATGAACATAGAGTTCATCTGCCAGTACCCCATCAGCAAACGCAGCCTCGCTCTGTGTTCCAGTTTGTCCAAATTCCATGTGGCTGGGTTAACACAGCACCAAGCCCAAGTTCATATATTTAGTCACTGGCAGGGCTTTCCCATTCAGGCTTGGCATGATGTGAAGCACAAATCTTTGACCACCTTGGAAAGTGGACAGATTGAGCTCGTGCCTGTGCACAGTATGTCACATAGACATAACTCCCTGGAACCATTGGAGTACTGGGGCCACTTTCACTTTCATTTACTTATTTGCTCACTTTCTTAATGCATGGTCTTCTGCTGTCCCCCTCCTCCTTCCTTTCAGCAGTGTTAGCACAAGGCTAATTTTGATATAATGCCTGCAGCAACCTGTCAAAAAGTTTAAAATCAAAATTTTGATGTATTATATCATCATGCAGAAGACATCAAATACATTTTATCTTGATGCTTTTGCTGAATTGTTCAACTATTACCTGTGTTTTCTCTCTAAAATTGATTACTGTTTGAATTAACTACTAGTGAAAACGACTTACCTGAATACCTACACCGACATGGTACTTTTGTTTATGATTTACACTTCTATGGAGCAATGGTACATAGGAAGAGAATATTATGATGGCAAGCAAGGTTTTGAATGTGGAGTGATAAACAAGTGGCTTCAAAAGTAGCCATGGAGCTGGTTCAAGATGTAGATTAAATGATCAGCCTTCTGACATGGCTGCAGAATGCCTGAGTTGGTGGTTCCTGAGAAGGTGGAGAAGGATTTTTCTAGCTTTTGTCCATAATTTCTGCTCCACTTGCTCTGTCAAAATCAGCAGTTAGAGTGCCTTTTCCTGGTCCCATTTCTTTTCCCGGTCCCATTTCTTTTCCCATCCAGATTTGTCCCTAACTGGGAGAACGGAGAAGAAAGGATCAAAGTTCTGGGATGTAATAAATATGGAGATTACATATCCCTGGTTAGTTACAGCCAAAATACTACTTTTTAGGCTTCTATTTATAACCTTATTCATCTTCTCACAAATAGCAAAATTCCTTAAACCCCATGTGAGTTGGAGAGCCTTTTTGTTTAGATAAACTTTCTCCAGTTAATTTCTCCTAGGAGCATATGTAAAACAAGGAGAGCAAACAGCAGCAAAGCAAGACATCAGTCAGCCAGACAAGCAGCACTGCTTAGTTCTCTCTAGCACCAGCAGCACACAGGAAGCTTTCCCTGCAAACACATGTTGAATGCTGCCTTATAGACCCAAACAGACTGGAGCTCCATGGACTTGCCTCTTAGGGAAAGATATAAAGAAAAAGTGGGGAAGGGAGCTGCTTCTTTCCATCCTTCCTGTTTATCCTAGACCTCATTTAGCAAAATAAGAATCAAACAAAAAGACGTATGGAGACAAAATACATGTGTTAGTTTCCAAAGTCTGCTATTTTTAAATGTTACCTTGGAAAAAGGAAAAAGTTTGTTCAGAATCCTGCCTTCTCACCCAGCCAGTTCACTGCCTCATTTACTGACAATAAAGAGGATTAAGAATATAAATTGTTTTTACTTTCCAGTTAGATGTGCTGAATGACACGTCTATGAAAAAGGAGCATAGGGTTCAATTCCAGAAGGCACTTCATTAACAAAAATGACATATAACCCCCCCCACACACTTGGCAGCCACCTGAAAAGGGTTAATGAAGGACCTATTTGCCTCCCCCATCTGTGAAAATATGCCAGTCAAAAAACAGCTGCTATAAAAGGCTGCAGCCCAGCAGGAATAGGAGTAGTAGGTGGAGAGGTGTTGGAGAAGCAAGCTGTGTGAGGCTAGCCTGCCAAGGAGGGCTGAGGGAGCTGGAAGGGGACTTGGTCCTTTGCTTGTTTGGTGCTAGTGTGGAAGCAGGAGGAGAAGGTGTGTGTGAGGGGGTCTCTGGTCTACAGCTTGAAATGGATTGAGTTCTCAGCTCTGGAAGCCCCGTGTGTTTGGCCCCACTGCTGGACGTGTGACCCTCCAAGTTTTGGGGAGGGAGTCAGATGTTTGGTGCTGTCATTGGGGCTGGAGAAAGACAAACAGGCTGGGAAGAGCCTTCCCAGACCTCTTCCCACCTCTTAGGGAAACACAAACTGAATCAAAGCTTCTGAATACCTCCCAGATACCAAATGATGATTCCTTTTAAGAATAAATAAATAAATAACCATGTATCACTTTTTCCTCTTACCACAAAACTCTTATTTGCCTTCTCAATAATCCCATTCTTACTACTATACTTTGTGTGTATTTGTGCTTTTGCTTGCTATAAACGTGCTGCAGATGGCATACTTAGAAAAGTTGCTTGCTGGTTTAGGTTACGCTTCTCTTCAACCCCAGCTCAGCAAGAGACATAATATAGAAAAGGAGCTAGAACTTGCTGGGCATTACGGGAGAGGAGAAAGGAGAATGGCATACGTATAGTCTTATACCTCTGTGAGACGCTCTTGCCTGTGAGATGCCTTGCTCCAGCCTTTACAACCTAAATGGGGACTGTACCCCTGTGGGTGTTGGTGAGCATGAGTATAAACCTGGGATCTCATTAAATTTAAAAAGGGAAAAAGGTTATTTAAATTAATACTAGCACAAAAATGTGCACAGGAGCTGGGAAAGGAGAGGCTTAAGGGAGCTGAAAAATGCCTTCAGCAAAATAAGATGTGATAGAAACGATGTGTCAGCTATCAAAGACATTGACTAGGAGCTGAAAATGGCAGTAGGAATACATTAATAAAACTTGAAAACAACAGCTTAAGGTGTTTGGTTGCTTGTTTCCTTCATATCTGTTGAAAAGATGGAAAGATTATATGAGAGAATAGCAAATATTCCCTAAACTTGCTTATGCCATTCTCCAACAAATCTGGTGTGGACCACGTCAATGAGCTGTTTCTCAAGCGCTTAATTTTGTGCTCATTAACTTGTAAACTAGAAAGTATGAGAGAGCACCAGCCAAATGGCAGATCCCTAGATATGTTCATTGGGAAACTTCACTTGTATAATTACAATTAAGCTTATTGCCTGCCACAGCAGTGAACTGGATATTGTTGCTATCTGCTAAGCAGGTTTAGAGCTGGAGCCTTGAGCCCAGAAAAAAACAGAGAGCTCCCCTGCTTGCATGATGGATGAAGCCAAAGTGCAATTGTCCAGAGCCTTTTTCTCTTGGGAACTGTGATTGCTATAGCTCAGATGGAACTGCTTAAAATGGTCAAGATCCTGTAATTTCATCTATTCTGTATGATTTTTGTGTCCCTTTGGTACTGGAAGGTGAATTTGCTGCCTTGTGAGGGCTCCCTGTCTGCAACATAATCATCCCCATGCCAGGCTTTCCCACAGTGCTTGGTGATCTCCAAGGCCTGGGTCTTCAGGATCTTGGGGTGCCTGCAGCCCAGCTCTGTTCGTGTGCCTCTGTGGAAGAGAAACTTGCTGGAGATTGTGGTCCTGGAGGAAATGGGTGATCTTGGGCAAAGCAAGCATTTCTTCTTCAAGAGTGATTCAGTGCTATGGCTTGAAATTGGGATTGTGATTCTTAAAAAAAATCGTTTCTCCTTGGTGTTCAGAAAGAGACAAGTTTACAATTTTGTAATGCAGATGCAGTAGCAAGCCTTGTGTTGGGAATATCTCCTCTGGTACTTAAAGCTCGTGCTGTAGTGCCTTCCCTCTGAACAGGGCTGTGTTACACATGGAGGCTTTCCTCGGCTCCTCTCTTCCCAGCCAGCTCAGCACACTCTAGTGCCCTTCCAGGGGTCTGCAATATTTCACATTACTGAACATAAAGTATTAATGACACATGTATTCAGTTAAGCTTATGGCCTTTGCTGGATTCTTAGCTTTTTATGGTGATTGCCTGATGTATTAACAGTGATGGCAGCTGCCAAGCTGCTGTGTCTGAGCTCCTGCTTCCCTTCTCACCCTGCCATTTTGCCAGGTCAGGGACTCCAAACAGCAAGTTTCCTCTACTCTGTTTAGTATTCTGTATATCCTTTCCCTGTTTTTGTTCCTAACTCTGTTTAAAAATTTGCTCTGATTTCCCTGCTGCCTCCCTTGCTTCCCCTTCCTGCCAAGAGAGGAGAGGTGAATGGACCGTGCAATGATGAACGGGAATTTTAGAGTGGCCTCGGGGTGCAGGATCCCCGTGCCCAGCTGGGAGGCTGCTTGCATTCAGCCTGGCCCTGAGCTAGCTGTTCAGCTGTCTGGAGAAAAGGCAGCTTCCCCTGCTGAGCAGTTTGGCCATAAAATGTGCCAGACTGGATTTCAAAAACTCTGATTATCAATTTCTGCCCTTCCATAATGTATGGGATGATAGTTCATGTAACCTAGTTAGTATTATTGAACAAAGAGAATCTGTCTGCGCTATGAACACCTTAAAATTCAACTTTGTGTGTCGCATTTAACAGGGCTGGTGGTCCTTTTTGGAGCTTGATGTGCTACTCAGACACTTCAGTTATCTACATACCATTACCAGATCTGAATGAAAGAAATCGGGAGCGTTGCACATCCTGTAGCACAAGACCAGAGCTGTTGATACACATACTTGGGTGAGTAGATCGGTGCCAGTGTGCACGTGGTGCTGGTGGCCTTGATGCCAGGAAGCTGCTTGGTACCACTCAGCGCTGAGGCTTTACGTCTGGGGTCCTGCAGGCCTCACAACAGCTTTACAATGCTGCCTGTGGAGGGGATATTTTCTTGCACTCACAAGGCCTGAAAGTTTTAAAAGCAGGAGCTAAGTATGACTCCAGAAGCAGGGGGTGAATCGACGACAGAAATAGTGCCTGTGACAACGCAGGCAGTTATTCCATCTGGGACCACCGCCGCGCTGGCTCCCTACGAACAAGAGCCCCGAGGTTGCAGCTGGCTGCTGCCGCCCGAGCAGTTCTGGAAGCCGTGCTAGGAACCAGCTTCATTATGCTCTGCTCGTCGTGTCTGCACCTCCATCTCTTCAGCTGCCTGGGAAATATTCTTGGACAAGACGTGCTTGACAGGTGGGGAAAATCAAGCAAAGCAAGATGCTGGCCCCTTCCGAAGATGGAAGTGTTACCGTGCTGGCTGGGCTCTCCTGTTGCCATGTTAGCCATTCAGGAAAATGGCGTGGAAGGGAAAGCTCGAGTGTAGTCGGGAGTTCTCACAGTCCTGTTTTTGTGTTATTTGTGTTTGCGACAGTATCAGCTTTTTCCACATAAATACCCGGAAGGCAAAATTTCATTTTTTTTTCTGCAAAAGCTCCAATAAACAATCGCTTGGTGCCTGCTCTGCAAACTGACCCTCTTCCTGAGATAGAAATGTGAGGGCTTTGCTTGTTGTCAATGAGCCTGTCATGGTTTTCAACATGTTACTTTGCAAGAAATTCATTTCCAGTGATCAGCTTATAAACCTGCCATAAGGAAGTGTGTTTTCACACTAGTCTAGTGTACTTCTTGTTTTCAAACTCTCAGGGACGTAGAAATACACCAGATTTTTGGCAGCACATGGTTTAAAAATCAGCACCAACGTATCTATTGAACATCTCAAATGGGTAAAGGAAAGGGCAGGTTTCATCAGGGGTCAGTAAACAACGAACATCTGCCTTGCCAATCTTTTCTTTTGCTACAGTTTTGTGCAGTCCCAAAAATCCTTCAGACATATGTTGAACAGAGTTTCAAAGCACCCAAGCCTCCTGCTTATGCTGATATTTTGGCCAGTGCTTAACCCTATGTAGTGCAGCCTGGATTTTTCTGACTGCAGCTGAATCCGATCGGATGGATCAGGTAGCGTTTGGGGCTGGGAAATTGATGTCTGATCTGCAGCGGGTTAGATGAGGTATGGGCAGAAGTTCTGTAAGCCTCTTGTGCAGTTACCCAGGAAAAACTAGATGAGTGAAGTATTAACTGATGTTCTTCGCCCCTCTTTGTCAGATCTTGGCATATGACACTTAGCGTTAATGTGCTTATTAGAGTTTGTCCCTGCCTGGTGCAATCTGCCCCAGTTGGCCATAATAAATTGTTCCACAGCGGTCTTCAGCCAAGTAAGTGCTTGACCTAGTAATGCATCTTAGCTCTGCCTCGAAGCCCAGCAGTGCCGTGCCGTGCAGGACACACGAGTGCTCTCTGAAGGTCGAGCAGCGCGACTCTGCCAGCAACGAACCGCCATCTGGTGACCCCTCGCTTACAGCAGCAGCCTTCGCTCCATGGACATTGCCAGCAGATGCATTTAATTCCCAGCCTGGATGTTGCAATGGTGTGCAAGGAGAGAAGTGACCCACAACGAAGCTCTGTTCCAGCCCCTGTGAGGTTTTATTGATGGGCTGACCCCCAGCAGCCAGCAGCAGGTCAGGTCGCAGGCAGTAGCTTACTTGTGCTGCTCTGCTCTGTCGAAGCAGTGACAAACTGGAGCTTGGGAGTAATCTTCAGGGACAGTCATATGTGGAATCAGCTGCAACTGCCCAACGTGGTTATGCTTTGCTTTTAGTCTGTGTAACCCAGAAGGCTCCCATCTCTTGGCTCAATTTCATTGACGGAAAATGAAAGGAGCCCCAAAGGCAGTATCAGAGCAATTGGGACTTGAGCATGGTCCCAAGAGCACTTTTTTGGTAATGTGGAGGTGTATGTATGTCATTCTGTTCAATCCTTGCTTAATTTGCATGAAACATTAAGCATAAGTGGTGCTGATCTTGGACAGAGGTGTCCACTAAGGACTGAGCAGCCATTCATTGTCCTGTTTAACTTCATTAGAGCTTCTTTCTCTTAAAATATGAGCTTGTTCATGGTTTGAAAGATGGCTGTCTGGCTTAAATGGAAAGGGAAATAAAACCACCAGGAAAATATATATATATATATATATATATATATATATCCTTTCTCCATTTCAAATTAGGATCCCAGTAACTTGTCCAAAGCACTGTAGAAATGTAACTACATCGTCTTGGTGGCTTCACACTCACTCCACGTGTTTTCAGGCAACTGCACATTGTAGTGGGGCTGCTGGTTTATGCTTTTTAGACATATGTTGTTCCAAATGTTGCTGGAGAAAGCAGTTCTGATACATGTACTTGAAATAGAGAATTAGAAATATTACAGATATAGTTAAGTAGGATGTCTGGTTAGATATTCTTGGAGAGAAAAAAGCACCAAGTAGCTGAATTTTGGGTTATTTTTCCCTAGAAAAATATGGCTCTCTCAGAATTGAAAAATTCCTGAAAACAAGTCAATTTTAGTGAAATTTCACTCATTTGTATGTTCACTTTTGTGAAGGAAAAAGGAAAATTCTAGCAATGTCAGAATGTTCCATTTGGACATTTGCAGATTAAGCATTTTAGTTATACAATGAAATTAAACTAAAAACGCAGGTGCAACAATTTTATCATGGAATATGTTGATCTATTTTTGACAGTATTTTTCTTTGAAATGTTACCTTTTACCTTTAAGCATAATTTCTCTCTTTGTAGCTCTGCAGGTAGTAAAGTGTTGGTCAGAGTTTCTTCTTAAGGTAGAAAACATCTTGTGATGATTTTGGACTGGTGAAAAAATATGCTTTATTGTTTAAGTATTTTTAACATAAACTTCTACCACACACATTCAGCTTTCATAAAGAAACCTTTCAGATGCATAGTGACTCTTCTCTCCACGCCAGTCACAGTGCTAAGTATGTAATAACTGACAGTGTCTAGAGGATTTTTGCCTTGGCTTGCCTGCTAACAGAATTTTCTCACAAACTAGGCAGAAAGAACCACGTACTCTTTGAACAGGGAATCACTGAATTTATTCAGCTAACAAGTCAATAAGAAATGCTAAGACACTGACCTACTTATAGCCTCAGTTTTGCTAACTTTATGTTGATTAGAAACTGAAGAAGATTAGAAACTGTTGATTAGAAACTATCTCTTACCCCTGTATTCTGGTCCTAGCTAGCTTTCCTTCAGTTATAGCTGGTTATGTCTGAGGTAATTAGACTAGAAAATGTTCAAAATCTTGTATGAAAGCAGGTGTGAGGTGATCAAAATGAATTCGAGCTCCTTGAAGCCTGTTATGGCTCAATACTACATGAACATAGATTCAGGACCTGAGTGACTTTTCCCATGATGGCAAAATGTGAATATTTTTTTTCAAGGACTCCCCTTGGCTTCACAAGGTCATGAGAGTCTCCTTCAGATGCCACCATGCAGCAGTGGTACATGCAGCCATTGCAGGTCCCGAATTCCCATCCTCTGGTATTTATTAACCCTTGATGACTGCCTGCAGATTTAGAGGCTTTATGTATTTTGATTAATCCTTGTACTCTGGGGCAATGAACAGGGGCGTGAGAGGCCATTCATGGGTGAATCAGGTAGCTTCTCTTCCTTGGTTATGTGCCATGCAGAGACAAGACCAGAGGTAGGCAGGCTAATAACACACCATTTTTAGCAAGTCTGTAGTACAGCCTTCACCACAACCAAGATCCAGCTGAACTTTGTGTCAGCAGGAAGCCAGATAGACTTATTCAGGAATAGCCACCTACTCCTTGGGACATCGTGCAGTACCACCCACAGCCGATGAATTGCGGGACATGAGCGCGGCGTCCTTATGCTGTGATCCTTTTGGATAAAGGTATGAGGATGTAATGGTGCTGGGCTGAATAACCCCTTCACAGCTGTCTCACTCCGTACCAAGGTTTTGTTATTTCATTACCGATTGCAAGGAATCAGGCTGTATTTACAGGGTCAAAAGTTTAAGTATCCACTGCGTAATTCTTACAGTACTGTGGTGAGGCAGGCTTGCATTAATACCACCTCATCTTGGAAGCCTCCAAAGCCTGTCAGTATGTCTGATAGTGTTTGGCACTCAGATATGACAGTGAATGGTAATTTGCAAGTGCCTCAAATGGACAGAAAATAGTTTTCATTATTTTTACTCGATTTGGAGTAGTGTCAAGCACCCTGTAAGAGCTTGGATATTTCTAGGGCTGCGTGTTCCCGAATGGGTGACTGAACAGTACAGCACATCCCATCCTTGGTCCAGGGCTTGGAAAATTCCTGTTTCAAATCCTGGACTTGGCACAGCTCTTCTGGGTGACCTTGGGCAGAGGAAGCAGCTAGTTTATTGCCTTTTGCAAAATGCTTTGAGTTACAGATGGAAATGCTATGTAGAGGAAGGCGTGACTGGTGTGTCGATGGGTGCTGGGGAAGCACGGGTTATGAAAATCTTGTGGAGGAGCAAGAAAGTGGTGGAGAGAAAAGGAAGGGAGGAAGAGGTTGCTCTTCTCTGCTGCTATAGCACCTGGGCAAGGACCTCTGGGAGCCAGCGTGCTCATGTCCTTGCTACCAGGACTTCTGACAAATCAGCCAGTCTGCTCTTGTGCTGGCTTTCGCTGCATCTCTCTGCAGACCAAATGATGCACTTCTTTGAAGAAGCAGTAATTACAGAAGAGCCCGGCAGCACTTTCCTGTGGTGGTAACGGATATATCAGCATTTCCACAAAGTCCCTTGTGAGGGATTTACAGCTCAGCCATTAACATTAGCTACACAGTGGGTGTATAAGCTGCTTGCCCAAAAGTATTAAAAAAATAGTTTCAAACAGCGTAGCAAATTTTTGCAGGCCTTGTCTAGAAGCAAACTTGCACTGGTTTGATAAAGAGTGAGTTTAACCTAGTTTGGTTGGAGCATTGCTTATTTGTATGTACATGCTTGTATCTGGCTTGAGGGTGACTTATTTCAGCCTATTCTGATTTTCATAAAGTAGAGGGTATGCAGAAACTCTGCAAGGATTCCCTCTTCATGCATACCATCTACTGTGCTGAACAACTCTGGAGCTACTGGGTTAAATAAAACAAGCTTCTGTTCATACAGATAAGGGGCAGCATACAGAACCAGCAAGTATTGGGTCAAACTGGTTTTGAACAGTCAAAATACTATAGATTGTGCACAGCCACAACCTGACACTGAAGATAGAAGCAATACTGAGACTCCAGCTATGTTATTACTGTCACAGTGTTAAACTGAGAGGAAATCTCATAGCCTAACACAGAACACAAAAACTGTCCTTTTATCCTCTCTCATCTGCCTCATTACTTTGGGTAGACATAACAAAACATTCTCCTTCTATTTCTGTGAGTTAAAAATTGCATGCACACTTCCTGAAATAAACAAAACCTTTGAATGTCAGAGGTAAAGCTAAAGGCTTTTTTCCGATGGATGATCTTCAGTGTCAGAATTCATGGTTCAGAAGGCACTTTCCTCTGGTAACGGAGTCTGAGGCAGTGTTAATATGTATGGCTTTTCCCATTCTGAGAAAACATTTTGGCAGGAGGACGTGGGGGAGGAAGGAGGATGATACTCCTCTGGTGTGGCGATTTCCCTACCAGTAAGGTCTATGAAGCAATACAGGAGGCCTTGTACGGCCATCAAAGCATGATTCCTGAAAAATTAAGCCAGATCCTTGGATGTCCATTGGATGGTGGCCCTTGGGCACCAAGTTCTATTTTCTGTGTGTGCTTTGCAGTCCTTTTGCCTAGTTATGATTTTAGAGTGGAAGCCCTTCTGCACAAGGACTCTCCTCTGCTCCCTAACTGCTCAGTGTGAGGGGCTCCACTGGAAACTTTGCTCACCATTCATATCTATTACTACCCCTATTGCCATCACTTTAAGAAACTGATAGAAAATAGCAAATGTTCCAAGAGAGCCTAACAGAACCTCTTGATCACGGCGCATACTGATGTGTTCCTCACCTCCCTTCTGCTTTCTGTTTCCGAAGATGATGCAAGTTAGGAGTTGAAGAAAATGGAGAACAGACAGATGTATTTCTAAGAACAGCTTTTATGGGACATACATTTCTGTTGAAAACTGGTGTACATGAATGCCCACTTAATTAATTTTTCTAGTCTGTGAAGATGTGTTTTTCTATCTGAATGTAAGGAATCACCTTAGTTTAGGAGCAGATCATATTGAAGAGTTATGTTAGGATGGTGAATATTGCCCGAGATTGCACTAACTGATGTCCTTAAGAATTCCTGCATCTCCATGAGCTATAGCAGCAGCCTTTCTCACAAGGAGCTCCTCTTGGTGATAAGCAATGGTGCTAATGAACAGCTGGAGGAATCATCCGCTTTTCTTATTGATACAGCAGAAACATTGTGATGACAACTGAAAAGGCACTTAGCTACAGAGCTAGTGGAAGTGGTTTGGTGCTACAACTTCAGTATTTCATAGCACTGCTGCTCACACTGCCAATACAAGAAGTATAGGCAGGTTTCACTGTGCTGTAAGAGGCAATCATACCAGTGTCCATGCGGAAGTCAGCACATGGGAGTTGCTAATTTCCCCAGGGAATATGCTGAATAGGGTAATTATTTTATTATTATTATTATTATTATTTTTAATACTTTAAACCTCTAGCTAGCAGGTGATTGAGAAAAGTGATAGGGATGTGTTGAACCCCTGTGAAGATGTCCCAGCCATCTGACTACATCAGTCTTCAGAGTAAGATGTGGATTATCCCAGAAGACAGGAATTAGTACATAGCAAGCTTGCAAAAAGAGAACTTTCTAAGAAAACTGTGTGTCCTGTGCTCTGGGTGGAAACTCCGTCCCCTTGAAAGTAACCCTGACACTTCAGCTTCGTGTTGCCAGGTGAGGTGGTGGAGGTCTCTACGGAGTCTTCCTGTAGTACCAGGACTGCGGGTGCTGCTCAGTGAGTTGGTAGAATTCACACAACTTAATATACAGCTGGATGTTTCTGAAAATTCAGTCAGTCTAACATTTTAGTTATAATTGAATAATATTGTAGACTTGTTAAACACTCAAGCCATTCCATATTTAATACCTTCAGAATTAATAACTGATTCAGTCTGGGGTATGATGAATGTCCATGTCAAAGTCTAATCATATCTGGCTTTTGTTCCAGCATATTCCAGAGACAAAACATTCTTTTATGACTCTCCTAGTCTATGCATTTTTAAAAACATGGAATAAAAAGTCTTGGCAGCTATCCAGTCACGAGGATGATATTCATTCCAGGAATATTTTTAAGGCCACTGCTTTCTGTTCATCCTCCTGGTATTCTTCAGTTTCTTCTTCTCTTTACAATTGAGATATAATTTTTGTTTGTTTGTTTTTGTCATTTATATGTGGTTTCAGCTTCCTCTAATAAGACCTAAATTCTAATGGTAAACTCTAATTGTTTACATATATCTATTTACAACCCATCACTGTCTTTTAAACTTCACAATGTAATTTGGAAGGAGGCTGTACTGTCAGACTGTGACTACGTATTTCAATTTTCATCCTGTATGAGATACTCAGATGAGCTACCCATACTCGTATTTCTACAGGGGAAAACTTTGTCTTGTGGAGAGCTTCAGTGCTGGCAAAAAAACATGTTTTTCTGGTGTTACTCCATCCCAAGTAATGAGTCATTTGCCTACCATGCCCATGCTTGAAGATGCAGCACCACAATACTAGAGTAACTACAATGTAAGATGCCCTGAAATATCTCAGAAATAACTTCAAAGGCAGTACATGCATTAGTGAATACCGTGTATGTCTAGCCTGGCTTGGAGAATTTGGCCTACGGCAAAAGTCCAAAAGAATCCATCCACTTTAAAGATATTAGGACTTACAAAAATAAACCCATGCAGTTACTTTCAGTCGTAAAATTAATGACATTTGAATAACAATACTTGGAAATAAAAGAGAATTTGGTCTTAACAAAATGTGCACTCCTTGAATTTGTTTCAGTTATTGATTGCTAGATTATGGCATTTGCAATAACTCTAAATTCTTGAAATGTTTTAGTCTTTTCATTTTCATACAGAGATTGCAGAGATGCTTGTTCAGCATGATGTGAAGATGAACTCTGCATCCAAATATGTACATAACTGACTTGGCTTTTAGTTTTTCTGTCATAACTGCTACTTCAATCACCACTCTCCTGTGGGAAAAGGTATTCTGACCTTTGGTTTTATAAAGACAAAAATATTGTGGAGATCATCAATGTTTGGAAAATATTTCCACAAGAGAAACATTGAATATTAAGGTTGTCATTTGCAAACTGGCAGGAATCAAATATTTGTACCCATTCTGGCACTGAATAGCATTGCATTAAAGGAACAATTGCAAGGTGGCAGCTTGTAAACTTGTGGGTTATCTTAGGGCAGGAAGGGTCTAAGATCATCTAGCCCCACTTTACAGGTCATAGAAATTTAGCCATTCCTTTGGATGTAAGCCTAAAAACTGAGTCTGTTTGACATTTCAGTGTTTTTATTCCCTTCAGTGTTTTTATTCCCTCCAGGTGATTTTTTCTTGAAAAAAAAAAAAATCTGATTTTGTAATTGCTATGCTTGAATAGGAAAAAATAGTGACTAACTTTGATCTTTGAACAGCTTATTCAGGAAAGGGATAGTTTTTTCTCACCACTTGTAGGGTTAAGTAGTCAAGATTTGACATCATTTTAGCTCGGTAGGAAGGTGTGGGTATTGGCAGTGGGTTAACATGAAGAAATTATGTGGCATGGGTTAGAGAAGAGGATCTGACTTGATGAACAAATGATCCCTCCTGGCCCTCAGACTGCTGAATTACTTCATACGTGCTAACTGTAGTTTACAGTAAATGTGCAGTGGAAATCACCAGCATAATGAAACAGGCTATAACACTTGCTATATTTCAGGGCTTCTCTTTTATTTTTCCATATGCGAATGAAATGTCAAAAGAACTATATAACAAGATAACACATCACAAATGGTATTACCTGTATTCTTCCAAGACAAGCTTCCCTGAGTCTCTAATTGAGAGGGGAAAAAAGTGGATTTCCTGTAATGGCTGGTGCATTTGTAATAATTAAGGGTTAAGGTATGTGATCGTTATGAGAGGGGTGTTGATACTGGTGCACTTCCGTGCAAAAATTATGGGTTCTCCTTCCAACTCCTGCCTATTGCTAGCTGGCTAGCTGCAACATAACACTGCATGCTAAATATAAGTGGCTAGATCCTACTGGGGATCCATCTGCAAACATACCACGTGCCAGTTGCTCTAGGTAGGGTATCTTGGCATGGACATCTGTTTACAGGGAAAGCCTTTTATTTATTTTTTATTTTTTTTTTCTGCCCTAATTGTTTCCATGTATTTCAGACTTGGGTTTCTCCCATTTCATGGACATGAGAGCAATTAGCCAAGAACTTACAAGCTCAGCAGAGTTAGGGGAGTAGTTTATAAACAAATCAAGGTTACTCACAAGGCATGTTTGCTCGGATCCGGTGAAATGGTAAATATAGTCATCTCCCAATTAGTCTGACCAGTGAGGGGGGGGTGAGGGCAACTCAGATAAAGAAAACACAGATACTACGAAACACATGTAAACGAGTCAATAAGATTGTGTGATAAAGGCATAAAGGAAAAAGGTCTATGATGTTTTGGCTTAGATTCTTGGGTGCAAACGAGCTCTTGAGCTGGGAAGTCTACACAGCGTGCTGATATACCTTACCCCAAATCTACCACGCATGGTATAAACACATTTCCCTGGTGCCACAGCCCTAAGAAAACTCATTTTTCAGTGGGGGTACTGTGCTCGGGCTCAGGGCTGTGAGGCAGTGCTGCTTCTGCGTCAGGTCTGGCCGGGCTAGACTCTGCTCTGACAGGCCCAGGGCTTGAGATTATGGGGTCAGTGGGCATGCAGCCCCCCAGGGTTGTAGCACGGCCAATCTGCTGTATGGCCACCCTGCCCCAGGGCTGGCTGGGCACACAACCTGCAAGGTTTTCCCAGGATCTAGTTTATGAGCAGATATATATCTACTCTGTGTATTGTTGTTGCTCACCCATACTTCTTTAATTAAATAGCTTCTGTCTGCTGTTCCAATATTATCTACTTGCCAATACTTTAACTGACATTTTCATATACTTCTCTGAAAGCACTGCGTCAAAATTCAGCCTGACTTACACCAATGGGATTTTCTGAGCTTGAGCTTCAAAACAGGGGAAAGTTTCTTAAAAAAGTTAACTCACAAAACATAACACAACTAGACATAATGTACTATGGAGTGTCTTAAAAGCTGTTGACCTGTGGTCACTTGGTGCTAGTAAACTGAAGTATACTAGTACACTAAATGTCTGAAATCACAGTGTATCTATATTAAAAAATGATGAGAATACTTTTTAAGGAATTGCTGCTTGAAAGATTATTAGGAACTTGGCCGTGCTTGCTTTCAAAATTAGTTTTTATCAGCACAGTTTTTATCAGCACATCAGATTTGGAACATGTCAATATCATTAACTATTCCTGAACACCTAAATATCTACTGAGTTCAAGTTTTGTTACTACACATTTCATTCCTACAGTGGAACGTAATGTTCTTAGCTGTCCAAAGGTGCACAAAGTTGATGGAATTAGGTATGATTAACTTTTTAGAATGGACCCTCAAGAGTTAAAGTCCTCTGTTCTGAATGGGCAATAATATCTCAAGCTATTTTTCAAAACCCAAGGGTTTCTTCATATGTTCTTGGCCAAGATTTTCCCTCCTTTCTGCTGCTGCTCCTCGTAATGGATGCCAGTTTGCCAAGTGATGGTGGGAGTAGTGATAAACGCATAAGCGTAGGTGTCGCATACGGTTGTAAAGCAATCTGGACCTCTGTGGCTCCCAGGCTGTTCTGGATGGGAGCCTGTCTCTGTCTGGTTACACCACAGGGCTCCCATCCAGCATCTTCATCCTGAGCAGCAGCAATGCGCGTGCAGGTAACTCCACTGAAGTCCACTGGGCTCCCAAGATGTGAAGCTTGTGAGATAGGGTTGGAGAATGAGGACTTGAGTATGCAATGGGCACATGTCCGTGGATACCTGCTGTCTTGGTAAAGTTAAGTTTTCTGCACTGATGCCAGAAGTTTTGGGAATCAAGCCCTTGTCTCTTTTGTCACTGTCAAACCCAGGGAGGACAAAGCTGATACACATCCCTTTTGTAAATGTCTAAGGAGATGTTTTTTTAGGAAGAGCCAGGTACACATATACTAGTCGGCTCCTTAGCACAGAGCCTCTCCAGCACTCTAACCCTATACTTTAGTCACTACTGACAGGTAGAGGGCAAATTTGCATAATGAACTGTTTAAATATTCAGTTTTATCAAGGCTTCAAGGCACTATTTGTCCTCCGCTTCTTCAATAGCTAGTGACCCTATCTAAATCAACATCATTTGTCAAATCAAATTAGGCTTGTTGTTAATTTCAGACAGTGATGTTCATCTTTTTGATGCTTTCAAACAACTCTGAGGTAAATCCCTGTGACATAATGCTGCTTAGATATGCTAAATGAGTCACTTGTTCAATGCTGCAATTGTCAGAAAAATATGAAACTTAGCTCTAAGGTAAATATTGTTGGGTCACTTGAAATGTATGCAAATTTGACATTTCTCTACTGATTAGCATATCTACACATCAAAGTTTTCTATATATCACATCAGATATTTTTGATTCAGGAGAGTTAAGGTCAGTGGCACTTGGCATAGTCTTTACTTTGCATCAGACAAGATGAGAAATGAAAATCTTCTTGGGGAAACTTTCCAGCTCAAACCTTACTTTACTGAAATAAGAATATTGCAGAGGAACGGGAGCAAATGCTCCCCTTTATTGGTATAAAGCTAATAAAAGAACATAGAGATTATTGACTTAACTAATTAATTCTAAAAAGGAAAAAAAAATAGACAAGGTATTTGGGTTCAGAAAGAAGAAAAAACTCTAAATCTGTATTACGAATTTTTCAATGCAAAGAATACCTCCACAGATGTTCTCTTGCTTTTGAAATGAGTTGTTTTTAATGATCAAAAACAGGAAGCATGTCCTGTTCTTGTGAAATTTACACTCTGATTTGCCTGAGTGGGAGTTTTGCTTGTCCTTGCACAGTGCAAGGTGAGCCCCCAAACCTGCCCGGACGTGAGGGAGTCGCTTAGCTCAGTGATTGCTCCACGGATGCTAATATACGTGGTCACAAGTTAATTGTTCACACATTTTGCACATCAGGCCTGTAGAGATCCTCAGTACATTGTCAGTGGATTCAGTGTCCAAAACTCTGTGAAAATCCATTATGTTCAGTGGCAGACGGTTCTCAGTTTGAATGGTCCTAGGCTGCCACGTACACCATCACGGGAAGGATAATTCATGTAGCCCCTTGAAATCCTGGTACCTGAATGGATCTGCATCCATGAGGGGACAGAAGTACACAGCCAGCAGCCAGTAGGCTGCTGCTAACACTCACAAAGAGCATCTTACTGGAGAATAAATGCAGTGCACACACACTGTGGCTTTCTGTTCTGCTGCAGCAGAGTAACTCGGTCATGTAGATTTTTTTTCTTTCAAAAATAGGGAAAGTATCTCAACTGCAGCGTACAGTGAATGCCAGCAAAATTTTGTTTTAAAAATAAAACAAACATTTTTCGAATTATTGGAGCAGAAAGATGTGTCAGACACCACTAACATATGTTTATTTTTCTTTTTCTCTCCTATAACTGAAACATGGCCAAACTCCGTTTCCTTCTCCTTTACATTGTGCAAGTGTGTGTGCATATTTATCTGTAGATAAAAATTTTATGCTTTGCATGGAGACCTTACATCCTACATTCTAGAAATGACCAAATGGACTTCTTTCACTCCAGAAAATAAGACGTAGAAATGCTGGTTGATCCATTATTACTGCAGGGCATATAGCACCACTTAACCACATTAGTAGCTGATGTTTGATGATAAATCAATAACAGCTTTTATCTTCTAAGTAAATGATATTTTATTCTCTTCCGCCTGTCCCTTGATGGGTGATATAAAACCAGGATCTGCACACACATTCTTAAGGCAAGATTTTAAAACTATTTTGGTGTAAGATTCACATTTGCAAGCTGCCCATGCTTCCCATATTGGCAATGATTTTGACAAATGTAAAAAAGTCACTAATATTTTGACACTTTCACTGCCCAACTATGATACCAGCTGGCTGTGAATTCAGTTATTCATTGTTCTGCTGTATTTTAAAGACTGGTCCAGAGCCAATGTACTGGACCAGCTCCATTCATTCATTTTCAAGATTGAAGTTTCAGCTAACTGTAGTGGCCATTTTTCAAATAGATCTGGAAATCTCTTCCAATTTAACAGGATCATGCACAACAGAAAAAGTCAAGTGTGCGCTTAGATTTAAAGCTATTTTCTTTACAGCACTTATATATATTTCAGCATAAATCAACCTAGTCTTCACAGGATTTCTGACAGCTCTCATTTTTTTAAGATACCACCAGTGTTTTCTTCACAGTGAAACAAGTAAAAATGTATATATTTATAACGAATAGGTGGATTTAAAATAAAATTAAAGTAAGGGATAACTTACTCCTGAACTCTTAGAACCAAAACTACACAGGACTGAGATGTATAATAACTCAATAACTACTTTTAAAGAAACTAAAAAGAAACTTACACATCTTTGGCTCCAGGTGGGCAAATACAACTTTTAAATGGACTGAGATGGAGCTCCCAGAAGTCCTTAATGCATCTGTGGGGCAGACCAGATGTACGGGCTGCTTTGTAGGACCAATCCTTCCTGATCTGAGCATTCTGGAGAGCAGGTATATGTCAAAGTTAGCAGGTCCTTCTCAAGTGCCCTTCTTTAACAAATATAATAAAAATATGCTTACTTAGTAAGTCTTCTTTATTGTGCCTGCTAACGTTTTACAATATTTTCCAAAGCCAGTAACAATATTCATCCCTCTGGCTTGTAACTCACTGATTAAAAAACAGATTGCCAGCAGTCATCTGCTATTGTCTGGCTTCTTAAATTCTGTTTCTGGTTTAATTTACTTGATTGTTCCATGCACTATTCATGAGTTCTATAATATTCCGAACTTTAATTTCAACAGATTAATTCTTACTAATTATTCAACATATGAACCTGCACATGAGAATTGTACTGTATGCACCATCCTGAGGCACAGAATGCAATGTCGAATCGTTTTCTGATTTCAAGTGGAAAACAAACTAATTATGTGGAAATATGATAATATATTGTGCTGCAGGGACCAGCCCTTTGTCTGTTTAGAAATGTTTACTTATGATCGGCTCCCTGTGTTATTTCTTCCAGGAGGAGCTGCCCTTTCTTAATGCATAAACATTATTGACTGGTCCATGATTCTTTACTTCAAGAAAGCTGATTTACATAATTTTATATTACTTCCGTCTGGTGGAAGAAAACAAGACATCCCAGGAAAGTAATCATTGAGCTAACTGTAGCAATCTTCTGGAAAGATAAGACACGGAAGTCCTTGGAAATGAAGGATCACTTATTTCTTTTATTTCCCCTACTTTCTTTCTTTTTTTTTTTTTTTTTAGCTGTCGTGCAGCTTTACCTCTGCTGTATTGGATTTGATGCATATCAGCATCCAGCACATGGGGTGCAAATGAACCATCAAAAAACAGACATAGAACATGCTTTCTCTTTTTTTATTTTTTTTTATTTTATTATTTTTATTTATTTATTTATTATTTACTTGTTTTTATCAACGTGCCCCAGTTGAGGCTTAATTGGGTAACACTGGGGCTGTGAAATGTTGGGATACTGGATCACTCGTCTTCGGGAGAAATCTGCTGAAGTCCCACCGTGGTCAGTGAAGCTGTCAGCAGCCTGGCCTGCGGTGTGTCAGCATTACTGTGCTAAAAGCTGTGGGGACACAGCAAAACCTCGCCGTATTGCTGCTCACCAAAAATATATATATATATATATATATATATATAAAAGGAGGATTTAGTCCCATGTGTGAAGTGGGGGAGAAGGGAAATATAAAGAGATGTAATACATTTTTGCTTCCCATGCCATATGAAATGCGATATGTGCTACACACTGAAAGGTTGAAATACGTTTTCAGAAATTAATCACCAGAGAGAACTCCAGAAACATAAAATAGAGGGATTGAGTTTCATAAGGGACCCTGATCAGTAGTGTCATTATGTGGCAAGTCAAGGCTATGAAAACCAAACACCAGCAGTGATGGGAGGAAGATAAAATTGGAGCTACATTTTGATAGACCTTGGGTGATACAACAAAGTTTAACATATATCAGAATACTTTCATTCCTCCTAGCAAACCAGTTCTTAAATGACAGGTTGGTATTTGGTTTTCCATCTTTACATCTTCCCCAATAATATATGGTTTATGAACTTTACAGCATCTAATGTATTTCACTATTTACCCCATTTCCTTGTTCTTTTTGATGGCAAAGCTATTTGCAAATAGTCTGCTTTCTGGTTCGTCTGTCTTTTGTTGTTATTTCTACTGTATTTCTACTTGCCTAAAGACCTAAAGGGCTGTCAGAGGTCTCTGTTGAGACCTGTCCTAAACTCCTGCCCCCAAAGTTCTCACTCTAGGATTCAAATTTAAAAACAACTAGCTTTCACTCTGCTATTTTTCTTCAGTAGCTCTAACGGAATTGTGCAGTTGCATTATTCCTATTGTTAAATAGCAAAACTGAGTCAATTCTGTGACAAGAAATTATTTCAGTCCCCTCCAAAAGAACATCTTCACTCCTTCATGCTGTAGTATCCAACTGAATGTTGACTCAAAAGTCCTCATATGCTCCGGACCCACCTGTCCCAGTCCTGCTGTTTGTTACTGGTTGATGAGTGGAGTGGGATGGACATCAGGACCGATCGTGGGAGGAATCCCTTCGTTTGTTCCAGCCACTGATTTTCCTGCCATGAAGAGTAATGGAGGAATCAATTTTTCACATTGAAAATGTTCCCAGAGAGACCAGGACAGCTCAAGAAAGATGTGCAAATTCAACGAGGCAGCATAGAGAGGAAATTTTAATATTCATTTTAGATCTTCAGTTCGGGTTTGATATGAATCTAAAAGTACTGCTTTAAAAGATGGGTATGAATTTCCTGGTATCAGTTAAAGACGGTTTTGTTCACAGTTGGTGCAGTGATCAGGGAGTGGGGAGAAAGATAGGGCCGCGGGGGCCAGATGGTTATTCTTCTTACTTGGGCTCAGACTTGAAGAGTAACTCGTTCCTTTGGTCGGAAATAAAGGCCGTGGAAAACTTCCTTGGGAAATGGCTATAGAGCATCTCCAGGGCTCTTAATTGTATTTAAATAATTGAAATTTAAATATCATTGTAACCCGGCAGACTGTTTTCTCTCTGCCACAGCAGTGCTTAGCATGTTGGAAAGGCAACAAAAGAAGGGAAGAAAGGAGGCTGTTTTCCCAGTCCCACGGTCTGTGCCTCGGATCCTGCTCCAGCCTGCAGCCCCAGCACCGGCTCTAGGCTGCGGTCTCGTCTGATCTGCGGCTCAGCCGTGTCAGATCAGGTCACTCCTTGCCTCAGAGACGTTCCCTGAAACAAACTTGGAGAGGTTTCCAGAAGTGAGAGGAGAGGGAAGGTAGTGCTCCTTCCCCCTGGCCAGCAGGAGGGAGCTTGCTGCCACCTCTGGCAACACACCTGCAACCAAATGAGCAGAAATTGCTGGCAGTCTCCTGGAGTCGGTCGTGCAACACCTCGCGCTACCCCTTACAAGTGCTGCTGCTCCACTTCGTGGGCTGGGAATGCTGCGATTAAATGTTTTGACCAGGACCAGGTAAGAATGTTTCTAGCAGTGCAGAAACACAAAACCCTATCCTCCTTGTCCTGAGATACTGCTCTGAAAAGAAGATGATCTATCTTTGCTTGATCTATGTGTTTTGAGTACGCTCAATTCAGCTTTCATAAATTGCTGCTTTTCCTGGACATCTTTTTGCCAGAAAGCAAGATTTTTTTTTTTAATTATTTTTTTTTTTTATTTTTCCCACATGATGAATGTATAGGAATATAAAATGAAAAAGGGAAGATTTTTCTCAGCCTTGGCTGGAGAGCTGGGACTGCTCCGTGTGGCCAGCTGCCGCCTGGGCAGCGCTGATGTAGGAGATACAGGACTTGCCAGAGGTGGGAGGACTTGCTGCAAAGCCTGAAGTCTGCTGAGGCTAAAAAAAAAACTAAAGTCTGCCTAAGGATGCTGCCATCCTCTTGCCCCTTAGCACAGTTTAAGCCCAGGGCAGCCAGCCGAGTGGCGCCTTGCCCATAGGGGCAGGGTACAGGATCCCACCAGAGGCTCTGCAGGTGCTGGGGTGTGGGTGCTGGTGCTCCTTGCCTCAATCTGCCCAGGCTCGCAGTGCGTGGGCTGCTGGTTAATGCCTCCGCGCTGACACAGAGCAATTTGTTGGTTCCTGGCAGCTGCGAGCACGTGGCTGGGTTAATTAAGTTTTGATGCCTTCTGCGAGGTCTGGTGGAGGCGCCAGGGAAGTTTGCGCTCTGCTGCTCTGTCCTACCTTGAGCCTTGGGTGTTTCCTCTTCCAGGCACGAGTGTTTTGGCTGGGATTTCTGATGGTGTTTGGAAGTTTTGCTCAAAGAAGCAATGGGGCTAGAGGCATCCTTGTTTCTGTGCTCTTTCACAAAAGGAGCTGTTTCAAATCTCACCTCTAGTTATATTCAGACTTTTTTTGTCTCCCTTCCTATGTGAATGTCTATTCATGGAAAGACAGATTCTCCCTCTCACCCCTTTTTCTCCCAGGTAAACCCAATGTCCCAGCAGTCCCCAAGTCTGTCCTTCAAGGAGACCTTCTGTCTCCTTGACTTGTGATCTGGTCCCTTTGCTGTGTCTCTGCATCTCATCTCTGCCAGCAGGAAGGGAGCACAGGAGGTGTTCTCTTGCAGACAGGCTCACTCTCTGCTAAAGTTTGTTGTAGTTAATCCACAGAAACCCCAAAGAAGCTGAATAATAGCATGTCCTCAGTCTGCAGCCAGGTCAGCTGAGCTGGGACGTATCTTATACCCACCCATTTGTACCACTCCACACCAGAATTCCTGGACAGAGCTTAGCCAGGCCACTCCATCAGAAATTGCCATAAATAAGGTGCTGAGCACACTCAGATTGACTGTACACGGGTTTTGTGGTGTCTCTGCAGTGGGTTTCCTGGTACCACCCATGCTGGATTTCACTGGAAAGAAGCCAATCATGGCTAAAAAATTTAATATTGTGTTCTGAGACTTCTGTTAAAGGAATGACAAATCTAAATCTTGTTGAAAAAAAATGCAAATAATAGCCTTGTTTCCAGTAGGTTTTGGGTCAGGCCCACATTCATGGTCATAGTGCAATGATGTATGTCTTTTTAAATAATTTTGTTAAGAATGGGCTGGCTCTTTTTTTTATTTTTTTTTAGCAAACCATAGCTAAGGGGAGTGGGAAGAAAGGAAGGCAAGGGGAACCAGAGAAAATGTGCTAAAGGAATTTGAAATGAAAAATGCATTAAAAATTTAGTATGTGAGCAAAAATGGACTACTTTGCACTGGAAGGGTGAAAGGGAGGAAAATTTATTATTTTAATATGTACCAGGCAAGGACAAGCACAAATCTGATCACGTCTGAGGAAGCAGAGAGCGACAGCATTGGCTTATTTTGAAATGCTCTGGCAAATATTTTGGTTCAAAAGAAGGCGTGAGAGAAAGAACGAGCCAGATCTGGCACATCAGCCTGTACCTTTTTGCACGAAGCCATGCCACGCTCAGCTATGCAAACTTTCTGTCTGACTTGAATGCATACGTTGGATAATATGAAATGACATATCTATATTTACTCCTTATGTTGTTCAGGGGGTTGTTAAAGAGTTCAGGGATTTAATACAAACTGTTCTGAAAGCTTCTGTGTCATTCTCTCAAAAAACCTGATGATAAGGGGCCCTCTCTATGAGGCGTGTAACTGCACCGGAAGCTCGCGCGACTGGGAGTAATTTGGGGATCTCTAGAAGGGAAAGACAAGGTTGAGTGATTTGGGTTTGGGTCCATGTGCGGGGACTCCTGGCTATGGCTAGACTCCAGTGAGATCCGTTGTGTCCCTCCTGGTCACGCTAATCCACCTGCAAGCATCAACATGCAAACCGAGACCCTAAGGAATGCAGGTCAGACACCCTCCCAGGTAGAGTTCTTCTACTGGGCTATACTTGAATTACCCATGATTTACTTATTTATTTCTTTTTCCCTGGGGAAAAATTGTCTTCCAGGGGCTAAGAGAAAAATCAAGAGAAAACCTGATGAAGCCTTTAAGGGCTCTCTGTTTTGAGTTCGTTTCTTTATGAAACCTGACTTGGATGCCAACAGTGTGTATGGAGGCTTCTGAAAGGAGCATTATCATGGAATTTCTTCCAGAAAACAGTTCTTCCTTGGGTTAATTTTCCTTCTAAAAGTCACTGTACAATCAAGAAGGAAATACATATGTGAAAGCGGGAAGATGCAAATGTGTAAGTTTAGGCCATTCACATTAAACACCCAAGAGGGGGAAACAAACCCCCTCATTTTCCTGCAGGAGTAGACACGAGTAAGAGATGTCAGTGCAGCTATGACATCTGTTTACATGGGGATTTTATGCACCTGTTCACTAGGCAATAACAAATGCTTACCATGGTGGTAGCTGTATCACACGGTACATATGCTGCTTCTGACATACATAACACCTCTTTAAGGAAACACATGGCCCCATATGTCATGAGAACTTGTTTACATTCTACAATACAGTAATGGAAAATATGTTTCATAATAAATGTTTTCATCATTTTTGTGTTTAAGGAAAGAATGGGAGTTTTACACCCTAGCTGTCAATCTGAGTGTCCTCCTTCATTGTTCTCACTGAGAGATGTGTGGCTGTGAACTAAACTTCCTAAGAGTTTCAAAATCCAGAAGAGTTCAGATCTTAACAGATCAGTTTTAAGGACTGATGTCCATGGGAAACATACAATATTTTTTTTAAAAAAATCAATATATATTTGATGCACATCAGAATATTTATTTATTTGAATTTCTATCATGTGTCCCATTTCTGGTCAAGCTGACAAGAATATGTCTTGTATTGCATGCGCCCAGCTCTTGAGATATTGAAGCCACTTCAGAAAGAGTATGCCATTGGCTTTGCAGTGTCATCTCTTGGTTCAGTCATCCTGAAACTGGGAAAAGGCATTATGTTACTTCATATCCCTAAACATAGCAGGTCGTCTTCCTCTTGAGCATTGACTAGTCCAACCTCTTGAGAAATTAATTTGAATAGGTCGTAGCTTGGATATTTTTTGGCTGAGATCATTCGGATTTATGTTGCCATTTTAAGGCTTTTCACTTCTAATTGTTCTTCTGTTTTCATCTGACAGTGTTTCTGCCTTGAAGAGTGCTCATACACAGGAGTTTGAGTACTCCATTCAGTCCTTGCTGCTAGGGCAAGATTTGTCCTAGAGTTAAACTAATAATATTGTAAGAACTCAAGAAAATAAACTTTTATTTCCTATGGAATAGAAGTCCAAGAGTTAATTCTAATTATAGGGCTCTTTAGTGTTGATGATATTCACCCTGTCACTTTCTGGGATTTATTTTTGGTTATTCCGTTACACTTTTAACCTTAGGTCACATTTGTGGAGTTAGTTAACCGGGTGAAAATGAGACCCTACCTTGTCAGCAGAATCCACTCATTTACAGACAATACTGAAGTGTGAATGTGGGGGATATGTGGACTGACAACTGGTATTATTTTGATTTAAAGAATCACATGTTGATATATTGTTCAAATACTGCTTTTATCTTTTTAGCCCTTCTTCAAAGCAGTATTCATCACTATTTCAGCAGTTCCCTGGTATAAAAGAATGAATGAATAGATCATTTATTCCAAAACATAATAGTGTAAGCTTGTCAGCTCTCTTTGTGCATAGATGTAGTGCTCTCTAACAACAAAGAATTTTTATAAGTTTCATTGAATGCCCCCCACAAGTACGTTTTATTACCGCTACCTCACCTAGCACGTATGTATAAGAAAATACATCTTATTTTCTTTATTTTAAATTATCTGCCTGATAAATTCTTCAGGTGCCTTTAACCACAGTCTTGTGAGAAATAGAAAATAGTGCTTAGCTTTTTTTTTTTTTTTTTTTTTTTTCTCTTTATTTATTTATTTTATTGTTTTAGATTTTATTCTGGGCAATGCTTATTCCTCTCTTCCAACCTCTTTCCTGGACTGGGAAGTCCTTGCCTGTTTTGGCCAAGCTTGGATAAGTTATGTACCTCTATATGCTGTGACATACAGGAGCACAGAGAACTTTAAAATCTGCTTATGAAATGTGTCAGTGATAAAATATCAATAATAATTTTTAAAGGGTTAAACTTCACTTTTAGTGACGTTTTCTGATTTATACTTCATTGCCGTTAATTTCTGAGTTTTTTGTGGCTTATGGAGTATGTTAAGGCATGAAGATGCTCTTGTCTGTATGCATTGGAGAACAAGGGTACATATTTTGAGTTACTCTATGAGCTGAGCATGTGTTTTACTGTTTTCTGTTTCAAACATGCTGCTCTAGCATACTTGGAAGATTCACCACATGAAAATGCACTTGCTAAAGTAACTCATCATGCAGAAAGTCTGAAACGTTCTGAAACTGTACTCTCAGGATACTGCAGAGCAGCTCTGACATTTCATCTTCCTCTTGACTCTGAAATTGCAATGTCACAGGAAAAAAATAAAAGCAAAACACTTCCCAAACTGTCTGGTCCCTGAACTCTGCATAATAAAGAGAAATGTGATGTATGCTTTTAATAACAAGAGAAGCCTAAGGCCCTAATTCAACAAAGCATATATAGGTCTCATTGACTTCGAGGATGCTTAAGGTTAACCATGTGCTTCATTGCCTTGTTGAATTGGGGCCATAGATACAGTGATAATGTATACCCAATTAAAACCTGCCCTAGCTAAAAGCATGGGCTTACCAGGCTTTAACAGTGCTCAGCTTCAATTATAAATAATTTCTCTGTTTTAAAATAAAGCATCCCTTTAACACACACAGACACACGCGCACACACAGCATTTTTTGTTCTTTAAGATAAATTCTCATCTGCTGGAATCATACCTAAGATTCTGTTTCTCTCCCTACTGCATCTTGGTTTTCATCCCACAGACAGATAAATACACACATATTTCTAGGTTATTATCATAATTAGGCCCAAGACTCCTTTTATAATTGTACGTGGAAGAGAGGGGATAGCAAATCTTGTTTGACTTAGAATTCTTGGAAGTAATTTTTTACTTTAAGATACAATTCCCTAATCATTTCATTCATTACAACCATGTAAATAGAACAATTTTGAAAATACTGGGGACACATTTATATTGTATCTTAATTTATCTCCTTATTTGTAATACACTTTAGAAGGGAATGATGTTTTCATCAACTGTGCTAGAATACACAAGTACCACCCTTTAAAAACACCGCTGACTGTAATCCTGTTTCAAGGTTTTTTATGTTCGGTATGCTACTGAAATTTGCAACAAAATTTTACCCATTAATTTCTCCTATAAACCCTGCTGAACTGCTCTTTTGGTCCTGTACTTAGGTGCCTTGCTTACAGCACAGTGCCAGCAAGCATTATGAATGGGAGAATGGCAGTATTTAAAAAAAGAATATAACTTGAAATCCCGAAGGAAGAACTGGTTCCCAGCATTTTAGGGCAGCATACGATGTTCCATCAGTCTGAAGCCAACATTTTTTTTTTGACTTACTTTAAAGTCAAGAAACAATATGATAACAACCTACAGAAACTTGGCACAATAATTGAATAATCACTTTTCTTCCAGTGTCTGATCAAGCCATAAAGAGAAAAATCACAAAGATGAGACAAATTTTATTTTGCTATCGTATGCGGTGAGCAGTTTCTGAGAAATATTGTTTCCTCACTACAGGGAACCAGCGCCTGCTAATAGCAGAGCCAAGCAAAATTTCTGAAAATTGTTATTGTAATGTTTACATAATGAGATCATATTTTTTTCCCCTTATGAAGTACAGGTGCAAAATCTAAACACTCTGGTCCCAGAAGTACAGCTTTCCAGCCATTTCTTTCTTAAGCAGTTCTTGCAAACTTAACCAGCCATCTATTAATGGGCTATTTACAACCCTGGTAAATCTTCTCTTTTGTTGCCTCTTGCAACCCTACCAATGACCAAAAAAAAAAAACAACAAAACAAAACAAAACAAAAAAAACACAACAACAAACTCAAAATCTTTCCACACTTTATTTATTTATTTATTTTCTCGCATTCTATTTTTCAAGAGGCAGTCAACCTACAGAAGAGCATCTGCTGGACCCTGGGTGGGGAACAGACATACTGAAGCCTTGAAAATGTGAAAGCCAGGAGTGGGTCGGAGCCCGGATGGTGTTTGCTCTCAATAAGGAGGCTTTCTCCTTCAAACGAAGGGAGGCAGCACCCTCTAGCACTGAGCCTTTGCTACCACTCCAGTGACAGGCACTGCCAAACATAAATCAGAGTGATAACAGCCTCTGCTGGGGATTCAGACCCACATTTTCCTGCATGGAAGATAAAATCTTTTCTGGTTCTTAATTCAATCACATACCCAACTGGCAATCTTGCATATCAAAATGGGAATCCTGGGAGGCTGCTGGAATATGCAGATCAACAGAAGCTAATTAGCATTTACTTGCAGCCATCCTTAACTGATTGGCAGCACAGCTGTGGGGACCAAGCAGAACATGCTGAGTTGCATATTTGTATGGCCACCTGCCATTTGGTGGGATCCAAAATAGTGTAAACTACCACTTCATAATAACTCAGTGACCTTAGTTTTGAAGTAATATTGAACAGACATATTTGGCTAAGTGTATAATTAGTGCTTATTTCACCTGACATGCAGTTCAACAATGGGCTGTGCAGCAGTACCTTCTTAATTTGACATGTTGATGTCTTAATTGAGATTGACAACTTGTTAGAGAGGTGCTCTATTTCCAACGCAGGCTGAGATCTACCCATCACCACTGACTTTCCTATACGTATGAAACAATGCACTTTTATCCCTTAAAACATATTCCAATTATTCAGAACTGAAAGATCAAATGTGAGTAGAGCTCACTGGTGAAAGCACCAGGTCTACTTCTTGCAGAGTCTTTACCTAAGTACTTTTACAGATTTGCTCAAAATTTGCAGTGGAATGGGATGTGACCCAGAAAATAAAAATGTCAAGAAACAACAAAGAAAATAAAGGGGAAAAATGTTCAGGCAGAAGGAACGTCAGCACTGTAGGCCAATTCACACAGTGGTGGTGAACTGAACCTGAATGAAAACTGTACCAGATATTGACTGTAAGCCATTGAAAAGAGAGCGATGCCTTTCATGGTTAAGCAAGTAAAGAAGTTTAGCAGCCTGGTTGCCTCACCACGCTGATCTGGAGTTCTGGGTTACCTGGATCTAAGGATGCCCCTGCTTACAGGCAAAAATAAATAAAACAAATCAAGTTTGTGTGCCTATGACACACTATATATGACTGACATGAGTAAATTGGCATGTTTTCTCAGGGCAGCTGGACTGGCTTGTAGCAACTAGGAATTTGTTCCTCTTTTGGGACCGCGTGATAGAGAATTGAAATATATATGTATGTCTAGTGGTGGTAGGAAGAGTAGGTGTAGGATTGCTGATCAATGTGAAATATAAAGAAATATATAGGTGGTGCTATAAAACTTAATGGAAGATGTAGTAGCATGGTGACAGATAAGAACGGAGTTCTTGTTTGCATGTTTCCAAAATAGGACCAGAGGCTGTGGAAAAATGAGTCCCTTCAATCAAAACTACATCCTCATTATTCCTGTGTCACCTATGGACAGAAGCAAGACCTGGAGGGCATCTGCTGTTTCTCACCTGAGGATGTACTACTTAAAAACCTGCTATGCCTTAGCCAGTACCTGCCTTTCATGGTGTCCTTGGGATAAATATGTTCAGACATACTTTGGGGGACATGACTCTATCACATTTCATGTTTATTAAAATACGCACACATAAAATACACTCCTGAAAATGCTCTTGAACAGATAAATGGCCAAGTTAACAACAACCCTCCCCTTTGCCCCCATGAACTGTGTAAGCTACAGATGGAAAGAGCCCACCAGGTCATTGAGTTCAGCTGGCCTGCCTCTGCAGGAGTCATTCCAGAGAAACTTGCTTGGTGTTTGATCTTTGGATGGAGATCTACATTCTCCATCATTTTGTCAGTGCTCTGAAAGCAGAGGCAGCTGTTGAATGTTACAGAGGGGGCAAAGTAACTTAGTTCTTGAGCCCTGGTGTGAAGGCTTTGTACACATGACCCCAGAATTTCCTTGGCTCTTTCTGTAGCCACACTGAATCAAACCATCTCCTCCCATTTGAGGAGAAAAACCTCAGCTTAACTTCTAAGAAGCCCTGCCAGGTGCGTAAGCACTTCTGAGCTAAGGCTTTGTAGGCAATTTGTCACCAGTGCAACCGATGCTGCCACACGCAGTAAATAGTTCAAGGTGTTGTGGATGTAACCTGCTGGCCCAAAGGCAACTGAAGGAAACAGAATTTTTCCCATTGTTTCGGATGCACTTTGGATCACCCCCGTGGTTATCGTGAAATCGTGTAGCTCTGTTCCTGGGTATACACTTGGATGCCCTCAGGTTAGGGAGGTCATGTGTATCAAGAGCCTTGCTTCTGCCCGGTCAGATGTTGATTTCCCAGGTAATTACTTGAGTGCCTGGTTTTGTGAGAACCTGAGCAAGTTGGTAGCTGGTTGTAGAATGGAAGAGAGATGGGAGTCTGAGCTGACTGGCAGCTTGACAGCCTGTTGGGCAGGTTGCTGCAGCTCTGGGCTTTTTGTATGTATGGGGAGCCAGGAGCCTGGGAGCATTGGCTCCCGAGCCCCGAGACTCCCATTCATCTGGGAGTTCCATGTTCCTTGCTCCTTATTATGCAGCCAAGTGGAATTTTAATTAGAAACTTAACTAAATTGTTTGATAATTTTTCAAACCTTCCAGAATTCCTTTTTTTCCTTCCAAATGGGAGTGAAAACAAACTGGAATGTTAAAACCACCCCTGTGCCAGAATTACAGATCTACATCCAACACTACTTCTAAATTCGTGCCACAATAGGGTTTGTGACTGAGCTATGTCATGTTGTATCACGCTCTGTGAATGACAGCCTGACACTCTAAGTGCTCATCACAGTGCTGTATACGTATAAAGGATGTTCTGAGTTCTGCCAGCAACCAGGCAGGGCTGTTTGGGAGCTGTCTGTAGTCACTAAACCACAGGAGCAGTATTAGGGGCCAGGCAGTGAATTCAGCCTCTGTCAGCCTGGTGTGGCTGTTGTGCTGGTAAGACCTGCAGTCTGATGGGGATCTCCCTGTTCCATTGCTCAGAGGATGGGCTCCCCGGGGAGGGTGCTTGCCATGCACCGCATGCCCCAGGCAGTGCCACGTCCTGACCTCTCCGATGAAATGGGCGCTCTTTTAGGAGGCTCAAGAGACTAAAAATGACTAAAATAAGATGAAAAACTACTGAGCCCTGCACAGGGGCTGCTGGGAGATACTTTATGCCACCCCCGGTATTGGAGAGGATGATCCTGCCTGCATTAAGATGAATTATCTGGATCTCAGCTTCCTGCTACTGACGAGAGCAAACTCTACCTGTGAGAAGAAAAATCCATTCTGGATTTTTGCTTGCTGCAAGCATCCATCTCTCATATCCCCGTGAGATCCCACGAGCAGCAGGACAGCTCATACATCAGGCAGGCTCGGGGAGACCCCTTTGTTAGCATTCAGCCTGGTCCATGGTGATGCCATAACAGGTAATTGGATAAGTTTATTTCCAAAGCCTGTGCTGTACGCTGAAGTGAGATGCAGTCCTCAGTAAGGACTTTTGCTGCTTTTCTGCTATGCAAAATAACAAAAAAGACTAATCTTAAAACTGCTCTTAATGAGTATAACCAAAATATTAACAGTAGTAAACAAGAATACATTTGCTCATAACTTGTCATATCAGTGTAATAAATTAAGCCAGAAACACATTAACATTTGACAGCTTAAACAATGCAGGAAAAAATACAAACCTCACAGGGACTATGTGAAGCATGTTGGCAGTTTAACAGACATTTTGAGATGTAGATACATATATCAACCTTTCTGAATTTAGTCTTGATAACTCCTTTTCCTCTGTGTGCCAAAACACTGCCGTGTGAAGACTAATGAGTTCCAGATTTGTTTATCTTTGGTGGCTAAGGCAGATTCATGAGCCCCTTGAACCCATTTTACAGCGGTCATGTGATAGCAGCGTGCAACACCAGAGGCAGAAACGTCTCTTTTATGCAGATGGATATACAGCGCGGTAAAAGATCCTGCAAGAGAGATGTGCTTGGCCATCTGATACAAGGGCCCGTGTCAGATCTGATTTGGGTGATCTATATGAGTGAATTGTCCTGCCTGTTAGCTTTCATATGTGTTTTATGTTTACGTTCAGAGGTGCAATAACAACTGCTCAGAATAAATCGCGTATACGAAATAGGGATTATTATGTCTAACAGCAAGACTTTGTGACGTGTGCTCAACAGATTTTTGTATAGATGACTGGTTTTTTTTCCAGCCTTTTTTTTTTTTTTTTTTTTTTTTTTTTTAATATATTGCATAAGCTCTCATGTAAACATCATAGCTGAACAAGTTTCTGGTCCAGTGAAACTTCTAAGTGAAACCTCTTCCTCTTGCTCGTCCTCTATTATATATCTACTTTTTTTACTTGGCTCTTAGTTTGCTTTCCTGTTAATCAATTTATGGTGTTTTAGTGTTTCCCTATGTTAAGACCTGTGGCTGCTCCTGAGGGAAGGAAATGTTATGAATAAGCATATCTATCAAAGTTAACACACTACATTTTGTGTAGGTTTTTGTGAAAGCTGAGCAGAGCACTGTCCTGCTGGACGTCCTACCTGCTCATTTCTGTGCGAACGAATCTTTGCTTAATTTTGAAGAGAGTGGTTTGGATCTATCATCCCCTTGTCCCTATGACTGCTTTATATCTCTTGACAGGAAAATAATGATGCAAAGGCACCTTCAACAGCTTAAAGCAGAGAATGCTACAGGAATGTCCCTCGATGATGGCTGGCCACTGCTGTGAACCTGCCTCTCCTGCCATGGTCTGGACAGAAATGAATTATCTTGAATTTAAACGTGGTGCACGTGTCTAAATAACTCTTTTGGTTTTGTTTTGTTTGTTTTTGTTTTCCTGTTTTAGCAGACACATTTGGACAGAGTAAATCCTTCTGCTGAGACTGATCCTTATCCTTCTGTTTCTTGTAAGTAATATTTTTTCCTAATTTCTTTGACCGGTCATATATTTTAAGTAAGCAACAAGAAAAGTCAAGAATGAATCCTCCCTTCCCTCAATTCCAATCTGAGAATGAAAAAAAAAAAAAAAAAAAAAATGAAGCCAGAATTATGCAAGACTTTCTGTGGAAGTATGACCGTTCATGACTACTGTGTCCTGTGCAGAAGGAGGTGTAGCGTATGTGTATCCCTGTAGTACGTGACCTGGGGAGGCAGGAGAAGGGAAGGAGGAGAGGAAGAGTAAAGAAAAAAAAAAAGAGAGAAATTGAATTATGTATAGGGATTATTTGTTGGGTTATTTGTAAGGAAAGCTCATTTGTTATTTGAGTACTTAATAAGTCATCCGAAACCTGAACTAGGAATTGGCTTTTGTTAGCTCTTTCTGATAGAAATACTAAACCAAGGTCAGAATTTGTTCCATAGTAATGAGAGGTAACAAGAACTTTTGGATTTCACTTCTTGTGGATTTCTTCATTGCACACTCTGTGCAGTACACTCCCGGGACAGCCCAATCGAGCCTGAGGTCCCCATGTGCTACACATTGGATAAATATACAGGAAGAGACAGTTCCTGGCCTGAAATGTTCACAATCTAAATAGATGTGGCAGCTGAGAGGTGCATAAAGGGGAATTTCCTTTTATCATGAGTGCACATCTGAGTTGCTGAGAAGGGAAGTGATTCAGCCACAGACAGGAATTTTGCCCGCTCTGGGTGGTCGCTGAGCCTCTACTTGCACCTTGGCCACAGGTCACACTGATCCTTCCAGCTCTATTTCATGATTGTAAATGCAATCTCTTAATTAAGATTTTCTGAACCAAATAAGTAAGTAAAAAGCAAAAAATGCCGTTTCACATAAGAACAGTCGTCCATTTCTGTACCATGAGGAATGACTGTTCTTGTTCCAGTAGAAGCCAGACCTCTTCATAACATACCTTATAACCTGTTAATTATAATTTCTTTCTCTAACACTTGGATCACACTACTAAATATTTTTAAATATCTATATATGTGTTTTTTAAGCTGCTGGGTTTAGGTTACACCTTTTCCATATGCCCAACCCACACAATCCCATCAACGCTTTCACACACCAGTCAAACACTCTATATTTGTGTGAAACTCACTGAAGGAAAAAAATTCCTATTACTACTACTACTAATACAAATTCGTTTCTCACAACTATTAGTATTTTCCTGAATGCCACTGAATGAAATTACTGCAAGTGAATGTCTAACTTTTTGTTGCACTGATTTAGCACAGAGGTTTGATTTATATTTATAATTACTCCAGTCCCATCACCGCATGCCTTATTTTTTCCCTTTTTGCTCAACAAAGCTCCCTTTACAAAACTTAATCACTTTCTGTATGAGCAATTCCCTAATACATTTTATATTCTGTTGTTAGTGTGAATGATGCTCAGAAAGTTGATACACATTGCAACAGCAGGTGTTAAGACAGGCAAGTAGGGAACAAAAGCTCTTAGTGCATGAAAAAGTCTAATAATAGACAATTTGTTCACCTGGCACTGGCTGCATTAGCATTTGAGATGAGCTCATTGTTATTTGGCAATGAGCTTTCTGCTGGTCGCAAGGATGAAAATATGGAAAATCCAGGTTGTGGAAATAAAGGTTTGCTAATATTAGAACGGCATTAAATGGTGCGTGATAGAACTGGAAAGGCTGAGGGTGAGCTGGGGGTTTAAAATAGTGAGACACTTCCGTAATCAGGAAAGCAATCAATAAAGACACAGTTGTGTATACACTTGCAATAAAATTACACGTGTAAACATTTTCAATAACTCTACAACTGGGCAAGCTGTTTGGAGCAGGTTTGCACTCAGAAGTGTAGTTCCAGGTTTTTTCCAGGCTCACTGAAAATATGGCCGTTAGTTAGGGAAGCTCACCATGAAAATCAAAGCTAAACAGTCTGCTCAGAAGGGAATCATCAGTCCATAAAGGCAATTCCCTGTGGCGGCCCTGCTGGGGCTGCCAGAGCCACGGGGCAGTGCTGGCAGCACCGCTACGTCCTGCTTGTGTCCTGAGCACCAGGTACGTGGGGTGCGCCTCCAGACCCCAAGCAGCTGGTGTGAGGAAGAGCAAGTTGATTCCTGGAAGCACACTGAACACTTCCATGTGTGTTGTTGGGGCCATGAGCATTTGGGAGGCTTTCTCTTCCAGGAGGGGAGCATGCCTGGTCTGGAGGAGGGGAGAGATGGAGCCTGTGCTTGGCTGTGCTTCCCATCCATCCCTCAGAAGGTACAGGGGAAGCAGTGCATGAATTAAAAAGGGCAGTGACACAGCCGAGTGGCCCTAAACCACCTTCTGCTTAGCGTGTACCCTGCCTGCAGAAAGAGGGCCAGGTGTTCCCTCCCCAGAACAGAGAGTGAAATGGACATCCTTAATCCTGAAGTGTGTTTTCATGTCCTAATCTAAAACTGAGGGAATCATATGAATTATAATATAAAATAATAATATATCTTCATCATGGTTTTGCTTTTGGAGAGCAAAAGTCCCTTTGATCTTTTTGATTTTCTTTGTTTTCCATACCCACACCGTTCCATCTCCCCAGCTGTGTGCAGCCAAGGGATTTGGTGAGAGCTGCAGGACCCTGTTCCTATCTACTACACTGAGCTGTGCACACTGGCCTGTGCCTCGATCCCAGGGACGTTAGGGATGGGGACATCACAGATGCCTCTTTCCTTAGGCGGACCATGGAGATGAGCCCTGCAGCACTGGCCACACTGGTGAACTCCCTCTTCGGTTTTATGGTACCAAAACTTTACATTGGTTTTCTGAAGTCCTGTAGTAGTTCAGCTGTTAATCAAAAGCTGCAGTTCCTCAAAGTTGTGTGTACAGATTCCAGGAAACAGTGATCTATGTGACAACAAGTGCCCCCCACCATGCAGTGCGCTGGGCTAACCTTCCAGACAATGACTGTACGTGTTTTGGGCCAAAAGCCCCTTTCCTATTAAGTATAAAGTGCATTGACAATTGTATTTCAGCCAGGCAGGGCTTGTTTGACATCGGTCCTATTCTTTAGCATCAGATTTGGTATTGCAGACATCTATGACAATGTGCAATCCGTGCTAGAAGAGCTCAATATGATCATATAGCACCAAAAGAAAAAACATCATAATTGGATTATTGGGTACTGATGATGTTAAAAAATAGACAATGATTTAAAAATAATTGAAGTGGTTTATATCTCATACTCTCAAAAGTGAATATGCTGGAGAAATTCACAGATGTTTAGCAATCAGTTCTCACATTGCTTGACCATGGTAATTGTGCACTAATGGCATTTGTGCCAGCATGTAGGTCTGGTTAAGTCCAGGAGTCAGCCCATATCCATATCTCTGAAAAGTTCAGGATCAGACAATTAGTTTCCTTATATCGGTTGTTTCTGTCCTCCATTCTTTTTTTTTTTTTTCTTTTTTCTTTTTTCTTTTTAAATATCAGGTGGAATTTAGGACGTAAGCCTTTAGGTATCTAAAGGGAGGCCACGACTGAGCATGGATCAGATTGCTTTTCCTTGCTCAACTCCCCCTTTGCATTCCAGCCTGACAAAGTTTTGTTGCAGTTACTTAGTACATAGATAACTAAATGCTTTAAATACTAATTAAAATAGATGATGTTTAACTGTTGGCTTATGCTATTTGTTTATGATGGAAGACAGCAGTGAACAGAATCATCTATTACCATTATCAGCAGCCTTTCTTTTCTTCTCCAGCTCTTATCCAAGCAATACATATGTCCAGGCCCTGACTTGGTTCCTGTAAACAGCCTCGTTTCCAACAGAATCTCTTCCTCCATCTTTCCACTGTCTTATCTTTCAATTCACCCCCAAACTACCTTTAATCAATACATTCTAAGTTCCCTGGGGGTTGTGTACTTGAAACTTTATATTGGAATTGTGTTAGCCCATAATGCATGTTGCCTCATTTTCCGTATGCAGAAGTGCATTGCCATTAATCAAAGGAAGAGCTTGAGTAAAGTGGTACAATCCACATTCTTATTTTGGAAAATTAAAAGGCAGTATCATTATTAAAAGGCAATTCGGCTAAATGTTTTCTGATGGAGGGAGAATTGGGACACACTACATTGTCCGGTGACTTTGCCAAAAATATGACACCAAGAGGCACGATAAATGAATGTATAAATAGTAATTGTTCTGAAAGGAGTAGTCATAAATCACAAAGTGAGTTTCAGGACATTACTTTCATGGTGATACTTGAAATGTGATCTACCTAGAATTAAAAGAAAATCAGATTTTCTCTTCTGGTTGTGTTGAAAGGAGTTAGATACTGGAAACCCAATTTCCCTGAAGCAAAACCCTATGCAAAATATGAAGCTCTGCAATAAACATGAGACCAAGTTTTGCAAAGAGGAGGGGGGCTGTTGAAGAGTGCAAACCAGCAATTTTTTGGAACAAGAGGTTATTAATCATGCAACACTTAGGGTTAGGAAAGTTCTGACCTTGAATCAGCGACGCACTGCAACAAATTGCATCACTCCAGTAGGAGCAGATAAGGTGATCTGTGAAGCTCTGCAACAGATCTCGAAAGACCTTTTCCCTTGCAGAGCAGCCCATGTTATAATGAAATACAATCCTATTATTTGTTGTAACCATTTATCAGCAGAATTCAGCCTGTCTCATGCTGTCTGTGCAGATAGCCTTCCCAGGGTTCATCCAGCCTGCTTTTGGGTGGACAAAATACCTGCAGCCTACCTTTTTCCATTTTTTCCCTGAAAAGCATCTCCATGAATGTGTGCACAACCTGGGAAGCAATAGTGGAAACTGCTGAAAAGCTGAAGTCCGAAGAGCTTGTAGGATAGCCGAGCACTAGACCTTATCAAAAGAGGGGTCTTTCTTCCTAGGCATTGATATCCTGTGGACATGACCCTGCAGAGCTAATCCAGCTCTGTTTCACTTACTAGATCAGATGCAGGATTCATAGGATGCTTTACAGCCTGGGTCCTCTGTGTTCCCAGAAATCCTCTGGCCAGTTCCCTAATCTCTTCTGGGTCTTTCTGTGACCAGTTTCTGCTATGCCTATAAGGAGTGGTGTGTAGGTTGGCATCACTAGCTATAATTGCTATAATTACATTTGAAAGTAGACCCTTGATAAGATTTGGAAACAGGGACCAGCTCAATTATGCAGCTATGTGATCTAATTTTATTTGCTTTGGTTTCACAGTCTCCCTCTTATCCTGCTTGTTGTTTGTCACACTCCCTTGTGCTCTGGTTTACATCAAATGAGCTCATCTATGCTTCCTGCTCGTATGGCTTATGATATAGGGACAGCCCAGGGAAGAAGCCCGGAGCCCTGAAACACATGGGTTTGCATGGAGAAAGGGGAACAAAAGGGTTGGCAGTCTTGGGGCCTAGAGTGAAGGGGATGTAATTTGGTGCTCCTCACCAGCCCTCTCACTGCATCACAAGGAAAAATGCAAAAGTTTTGGAGCAGGAACATTTGCCATCAGCTGCTAGCCCAACTGGGGCTATTCAAGGGGTAATGAACTTTTGGTATTCCCATAAATTTGAAGTGGTCAAATGATCTCCGGTTGTTTTCTTTGTTTCTTTTGAAGTATTATTCTAGAACAACAGAAATGTGGCAATTCTTGCTTTTTTCCCTGGTACCTGGAGCCCAGATATGTGGTGTAGGGAGCAGAGATGCTTGGGCAGCCTTATGGCTGTACAGTATTGATGCACTTTCTGATTTAATAACTCATGTTCCTCCAACACAGCAATTTCCTCAGCATCAGCTAAGAAGCTAATCTGGTTGCCAGACTGACCAACACAAGGCTGAAGTTTCTGAAGCTCAGTAGCAGGAGTTGAAACCATTGGTAATTTAGGAGTTAGCATAGTATGTTTCTTCAGTATAGCCTGCAGGTCAGCCATTACCTGCTAATAAATAGGTAATAAATAACCACTAGCAGTGTCAGCTTCCTGCTATTTATTCTCTCATGTAATATTCCAAGTCTATTTGTGCCACGGGAAAAATTACACTGAGAGGAAAGCAAACAAGCCACAGCCAGATCTCCCCGCTGAAGCCTGCACAAGTGGAATTGGTGCCTCGGGCTGTCCCCAGTGCCTGCAGGTAAATCACTGCTGCCACTACGGGAACCTCACTCCTGCCTCACCTTGTCTCTCGTCTCAGGAGTATCTGCCTGGTTCACCTGGTCCCCAGCCAGACATCATTCTCCAGCTGAGGACTTGGCTTTCCAGTAGCAGTTTGGTGATTTTCTGAGAGCAAGTAGCCAGGCACAATTGCCTTCTTTCTCTCTGTTTTCTCCAGTATTTCATGTAGTTTATCCACCCTGCTAAAGCTGGCAAAGAGGTCTCTTTTGGAAGACTGATGCAATGAATTTCATGCTGTACCTTCAGTAAGTGAAGTATTTTCTCCCCATTTTTAATCCAGCTCCTGGGGCTGGACAGATAGTTTTTTATTAATAGAATATACACTAATATCAAAACATTTTTCAAGCCAAATCTCTTAATTACTTTTTCCATTACCTGCCTGGCTCTCCACATGAATAAATGAAAAGAAGCAGAGAAGACGGACACATGACATGATCCTCTATGTAAATCGCTCTGCGTATCCCAAACCATCTTCTGGGGCAGTGCTAACTAATTTATGATAGGTCACCCAATAGTTATTAATAAGTTATTGAATTAATATAAAATGAATTCGGTAATATTTCTCGAATTAACAATGCCTGACCCATGACTGAGTCAGCCTTGTTTTTTTGCAAAATATTTGGGAAGTGCACTGATGCCATGGGTGCTTGCTAAGGGTGCACGCAGTGATTAAAATGTGCTTCCTCTTTGGCAGTGGAGGCTGGATCTGTGGAAATATGTTCTCAAAGCATCCAAGACCCATCACTGCTTTGAAAGTGTCAAAATAGCACATTCTGTCTGTATCCTCTGTGTTTTCTCTTTGTTACGTGAACGGGTGGCCACGTGCTGTGCACTTCGCTTGCCTCACTTTGAGTTTTGCGCTGAGCTTTCAATTAACGGGGCTCAAACCAATAACTCTGGCAGCGCTTTCCCCTCCAGAAATCCAACTCTTATTGCACATCCATTTTTAAAAAGGTGTTATTGATCCTTCAGGAGTCTCCAGGGATCCACTCTGCTGCGTCTAAGGACAAGGGAAGGAACTCTCTTGCCACCAGGATGAAGCTGCTTCCCAGGGCCATCGAGGGACGGGACTGCAGGGGTGGCAGACCCTGGCTGCAGCCCTCCGAGCCCAGCTATTAAACATGGAATTTAATGAGAGAGGCTGGGTGTCATAAGACTTCAATTCAAGCACAGAGAATAATTTGGGGACATTTTTTTCACACATGCATGAATAATGGGTGGGCTCTCACATCCCCAACTTTGAATCATTTGAAGTTTGCCAGCCCTCGTGTCTTTCATTAGTGAAGGATATTTACTTCATTTTCCATCCATTTTTCTTTTTGTCGCCTCAGCTTTGCTGCCTTCAAGGAAACAATATATTACAGAGATGCTGTTTTGCCCTTGGAGAGTGTACGGCAGCTCATTTAACTCTGGTGCTGCTCTTCTCCTGATGCTGTAGCCTGAAATCCATCCGCTACCTATCTGCAATCCAACCTATGCTTCCTAAGTGAAGTTAACCCTTTGTTAAGGGAATTAGCTCTTATCTGTGACGGTGTTGGTCACACTGAAATACACACAAGCGTGCTGCCTTGGTGGTGCTGTCTGGAAGGCACACGGTGAATTCAGCCGCAGTTTCTCCCAGAAGGAGTTCAGCTCAACTTTCTGACCACAGGTACATGAAAATGCTTGGAGCCTTTTTGTTCACTTCATGTTGTTTAATGCCATCATTATTCCAAGCTGTTTCTGTACACGCATGGACTTTTTTTTTTTTTTTTTTTTTTTTTTTTTTTTCCAGTGGTTAAGCTATGGGCTCTTGGTGTGCTGTTACTGAGGAGGCCTGATGACACGGGATTTGGAGCTGGGTGGAACAGGGTGTATTCTGCCGCTTGATTTATGATCTGGTCAGATTAATTTGCTTTTTTAGTGCAGGAGGATCATTACGATACCAGGTGTTTATTCCATTTGGACTGTGAATCTAGCTAATTGCCAGGGCACCTAGAGCTTGTGAACAACCTTGTATGAAAACAAAACAAAACTTAATCTAAAAATACAAAACCACTTGAGGCACCCTACAGAACAACCTGCTATGGATTGGGAGTCCCAGTGCAGAACAAATACTTTTCAAGGCTGGGGTTGTGGAGCCAGCAGCATATGTGGAATCACAGCTCTGACCCCTGGTACCCAGTTTCGGAGCTGCATCCAGAGGGGATGCTCACCTTAACCTGGTCTTCGCATGAGCTCATGAAATTAGTTTTGTATAGGCTGAAGGAAGAAGGGAAACTCCTCCTGTTTTATCTTTTTAGGGACTTTACACAAACTGTTGCTGTGAAAAATATATGTGTAAAACAAAACATTTTTTTTTTTTTTTTTTTGCAAGCTGAGAACCTGCATCCTGCCCTTTGGTAAAGCAGGCTTCGTGTGTCCCTCCTGCTGCAGCCTGTAAGGCTCCTCTACCTTCTTTTTATTTACAGCCTTGCTAGCAAGAAAATACACACAGGTGATGGGATCAGGGCTCCAAGCCCCACTGCTCCTGTCTAGGGGCCAGCAGGGACCCTAGCTGCCAGGAACTGGGCTACAGTACAAGCCCTGCACAACCCAGTGGACAGGGCAGGGGACTGGGATGCCAGGGCCCCAAACCTTGTCACCAGCTCTTCCAACAGACAGTCTGCATGGTGTTGTTGTTCAGCATCTCCTCCTGCTCCTGTGGGGAGCCTCGTGGGATGGGGACCATTTCTGATGCCTGGCATAAGAAGGCTGTGCCTCACCTGGAGTCGTTGCCCTATAAATTGCAACCCTGGGGAACTACTCACCTGTTCATTTGACACAGGTTTTGTTGTGGCTTATACAGCTCCTTCTGTTTAAGTAACTGTTGATTTTCCTGCATGTGGTGGTGCCATTTTTCTTCCCACGTTGCTGGTGCAGTTGGTAGATGTCTGAAAGCTGCTGAGCGCTAGGGCCCAGCACAGGGGCATGTCCGACTCTGTCTCTTAGGACATGGTAACTTCCCTCCATCTTTTCAGCAATTATGCAATAAATTATTACCCTGCAATAGAATTTAATTACACAGTTAAATACATCATTTGCAAGGCTTTTAGCATGCCCTACTAAATTCTCCACTTTTTCATCTAATCTACTTAGGCCATTGTTACGGCTTCAGATACCTGTGCTGAGTTCATTCCTGGTAAATGTATCAGCAGATCACAGCAGGGGAATGAGAAAAAAAAAAAAAAAAAAAAAAAACCTGACACATCTCCCCAGAAGTTTTTGCTGCAGCCTGAGCTCCCAGCCGCGCCGCGTTCAATAGGTCAGCCGAGAGGCACTTTGCCATTGCCCGGTAATTACCGTGGAACCTCTAATCCAGGCCACAAATTCCTCCCTGCCCATAGTCCTTTCTACTTCAGAATGCGTATCTAATAGCAACCAAGGAGTTTTCCTATTTTCTCACTTGGAATCTGTTTTGGGAACTTGGAATTGCTATCTCACTGAATCAGTAACATCTGTGACTGCAGGGCAGCCTGAGTGGGAATGGTTAGGGGGTTAGGCAGATTTCCTGCATTTCAAGGCTCTTTTCCTCTGAAGAGACTGCTTTGGGACAATCCAATTGCATTTAACGTTGCTTCTTTCCTTTTCCTTTTTTTTTTTTTTTTTTTTTTTGTTGTTTTAACCCCATCTTTTCTCCCCCTTTTATATTCCCTCCCTCCAGCCCCACCCAAGTTGTTTGGGTTTAAGAAGTAAAAATGATTTTAAGGACGCACGCCAGCATTTTGAAAAGTTTCGGTTTCAAACACATGAAAAGAAAAGTCTGAAGGGATTCCTAGAACTGTATTGCAGCTTGCAGGTATGGCTTTGATTTTCCTTTTGGCAGGCTTTCGCCATCCGCTCTTTCATTGCCCTTCCAAGAAACACTGCTGGGTGCCTAAAGACCAGCGCGCTTCTTACACTTGGCAAGAGAAGATAACAGTAATGCTACAGTTTGGGCTTTGAAAGATTAAAAGCAACATTTATTCCTTACAGTACCTTCAAACTTCCTCAAGTTAATTTAAAATCCGCTTTAGAGAACTAGTAATACTGGATTTTTTTTTTCTAAAAATTCTGTATATACTGTACCTGTTATTTAAACCGAGTAAGAGGTGGAATAAAGCAAGCACAGTGCTTTAAAGTGTGTTACATGCTTTGAGCAGTCCTTTGCCTCTGTTGGAAGGAATACCCTGTGCCTCTGGGACTGGTCTCTTTACGATATCTCTGTAAAAGCTCTGGCAAGAAGTGACCATGCTTTGAGAGCAATTTTCAATTGTTCAGAAACTTTTTGCTCCTCCTCTCCCTTTTTGGTGGTGACCTTATTGCTAGCCAAGTAGACAACAAAAGTATCCATTCCCCAGCTTGCAGGGCTGCTGATAAATTATTCATACAGCTAATGAGGATTGTGAATTTTCAGGCATTTTTAAAGGCTTGCATCACTTAGTCAACATTTCTCTCACACCTGCATGCTTCAGGCAATCAGGTGTTTAAAATTACCGACACAGAGCTCTGCCCCTTCTCCTCCTGAAAATGCTTTGTTCAACAGCGGAGTCCTGTGGCTATTTTGTCTGTTTGTCTGCGTGAGGTTTTTTCTGTGCTAATTAGTGTGAGGGGAAAGGGGAATCTGAGAGGACTGCGTTAATTAGCAGAAGGGATCACATACCTTGGTTTATATTAATTTTGAAATGACAAGACACAGGTGCACATTTAGTGGCATTGAATGCATGTTAGCTTTTAAGGGCCTTTTTTTTTCTTTTTTTTTTTTTTTTTCTTTTTTTTTTTTTCTCCTTCCTATGGAAGGATCTCCCTTTGGTGGGAGTTATCAGGGAAGAAAAATCTCAGAGTAAGGAAGCTCCTGTTGAAGCTAAGAGCTAGGCGATGTGAAAGGACTGATTATGTTTACATTACATGGTCTCCTGTGAAAAAAATCAAGCCTCCCAGCTAGTAGGGAAAGAAAGGTCCCTGGAACTGAGGAAACAACTGACTCAGTGTCTTAATTCTGAAGGAAATGTGTCCTTTGTAGATGAGAGGGATTCTTCTGATCTAGTTCGGTGAAAGGCATGCAACTATGAAAATAAGTTTTCCCTGTAGGGTTGGACGATAAAGCAGAGAATCAGAGGGACTGGGGACTGGAAGGCAAAGAGACTTTACATTTAGTCTTGTTTTAACCTTTAAATGTTCCACTGGTGACTGTGCATCACCCATGGTATCCGTGAGAAAAAATCAAGAGCCTGGCTTCCATGGCTGGGCAGCAAAGAGTTTGGAGAGACCACCACTGGTCTGCCTGATGGTTCAGGGGCCTGAGGTCCTCACACCCCTGCAATGCACGTCTGAATGTGAGGGAGATGGCTGAAGGCCTAGACCAATGTCTGAAGAGGATATTTAGTACTTTGAATATGGACCCGAGCTGGTATTTGAGCCCAGTCTTGCCTTCAGCTCATGCTTTGTGGAGTTGAGTTTGCAGTGGCTTTTGATGAATGTGAAATTCAAGTGTGCACCACTGCTGGTCCCTACACCAAGGCATGCCTTGGAAGGGCTGCCCCCCTTCACCTTGCTTGGACGCTTCTGTCTGTCCTGCTAGCCCTTACAGGGGTGTCTCCAGACTGCAAAATCCTTCCCATACAGCACTCGTCACAAGAGAAGGTAGGAGAGATGGGCAGCACGACATAGGGATGTTAACACAACAGTGTGCATTTCTACAGCTAAGGTATAGAAGAAAAACTGGTTTTTGTTAAAAACAGAAAAAAAAAAAAAAAAAAAAAAAAAAAAAAAGAGAGGGAGAACTTAAACATACCCTGTTCCCTTACTTGGCATCATAATGTTTCTGTGGACGTAGCCTGTGGTCTTTTATAGGTGCACAGGCATGCACGTGTGCCAGTAGCCAATTTTTATCATAAATTGTTTTGGTGAATACTGCGATAGTTCTGTGGGGTTGCCAAGGGTTTGGAAATGTGCTGTGAAATCTAAATCCTCATATAAACTATAACAGCATTGTGAAGTATAAGCACTGTAAATCTTTACAAATTATTGGTCACTTGAAATAGATATACTTGAGACACGTGGTGCGTATGCCAGTCATTTGGTCATTCCTGGGCAATAGTTTTGCACTGAAATAAATCCAGTTGACTCACTACAGATACTTCACACCTTACCAGCAAGTATAGAGTATGCTTAGTGCCGTGCTTACAACATAAGTGACCATTTTGAAAAAGCAGATCACTGTGGAAGTTGATCAGAAATGCAGATACAATAGAGGAATGTTTTTAATGGCTTTTGGGGGAATATTAAGATTTATTCGTGTAAAGACCTACTCAGCATGTTGCACAAACTCCTCTTAGCGTACTAATAAGTCAATGTGTTACCAAATGTTTAGTCATTATAATTACAGCCACATGTTGTCCTTTTTACAAATAGGTCTGGCTTAATTGCATCATTTTTCAGCAGGATTTATGTGGTCCTGTTTAATCCAAAATTAGTACATGCACAAATGAAGTGCAAACTACTTTCCATCACTGAACTGTGAAATATTCTCCAGAATAGAGATATACCAACAAGTTGCTAAAAAGATGCAATATGCAGTCAGGCAACTTTGCAATTTGTATGTATGTGTGTGTCTGCTTCTATATAATTTGCTAAAAGTAAGAAAAAATATACTAAAATATACATTAACTGCCAAATGAACAAAAAAGTCAGTAAATGATCTAAATCAAGCAGTCTTTTTTGATCATCCCCAGTAAGACAAAGGATGGGAGAGATCATAAGTCTATCCTGATATTGCTAGCTTTCAGCATTTATTACATACAGTAAGAGCTAATCCATTTTATATATCACATCCATCTATCACATGCAAATATATCACATTTATAAGGTGCTCTGTAGGCCAAGATTGTGTAGGCCTACGTTCTAATTTACCGTGACTAATATTCCATATAACCTACATAGTTCTGAGGGCTTAAGGGTATATGTAGGACATGGTAGATGTATGAGTGTGGGCTACTTGAACCTGGGCCACATGTAGCAATTACAATACATGCATAACTATTGGAAGTTTGGAACATGTGATTTCCAAGAGTATTGTAACTTAGACATTAAAATAGCAATGCATGACTGAATCCCACCAGGACCCCAAAGCCTAATGCTGGAAGCAGATGAAATCCTGGTTCAATTTGTGTCTTAAAGTGAAAAGTTACTTTGACTTAAGTAGTGCTGAAGTCTTGCCATCCAGAATGGAAATTTACTTACTGCTGTGAGGAGCTCTGTTGATTTTTAGTGGGCAAGTCAGAAAGCCAACAAAGGGTCCCCATGTTGCTTAAGCATTATTATGGAAGCGCTAAGGATTGTTCTGTCTCTAAAAATGGGAGTTTCTCTGTCATTTTTGTTTTATTTTTTTTCTGTTGTCATCTTTGTGCCAGTACGCATAGCTACAATGTAGATAAATGCAGCTTTTCAAAGCTACTCAGTTTTGTGCAGTATGTGATTTGGGTAGAAAGTAGGAGAATGGCTCTATTAGTAAAAATATATGAATATTGAATATAACCCTTGTTTCAAATTCTACCCTCCTCATTTATATAGCTTGGCAGTATTTTTCATTGTATGTCTTAATGGGCCAAAATTTCAAAGACTTACTCAAAGGGCACCTCATGACCTGTGCAGGATGATCTTAGCCATGGGGAACGCGCACCCTTGTGTGTATGAATGGGTTAATATACTTGCAAGCAGTAGCTCGCAGGTCACTGCCACTTCTCTCTGCCTCAGCGTGTCACCACAGTAATTCACACTCTGAAACCTTAAGGCTATATCTGGTAACGTTCACTTTGTGCTGCAAATAGCAGCTTCAGCTGAGCTGTCTCTGAAGTAGCGCTGGTGCTCAATGAGCACAGCCATCCTCGGTGAGCAGGACTGTCCACGAGCTACCCAAGTGTGGCTTGCAGCGATGTTTGTGACGTGTATGATCCCAGACTGAAAGATCCGATGAGCCAGCTCTGATGGTCAGATGGACTCATTGTCCTCAGCAGCCCTTTAACCTGAATGCCTTGAGATGACAACAGAGATGCTCCCAGAACAGGGCCCAGGGTTTGTCTGGTGGTTCAGGACTGTAACGATGTTTGAGCCAGGGTGTGAGGTCTGTCTTGCCAGTTTGACTGTCTCCTTGACTTATTCTGCTCATTCACAACTTCTACTTTTCCTAAGAACATTTATTTTTAAAATCCAAGTCAAATGCCCAGACTGAGGGACTTGCTACCATTCGTAAATCAGGAGCTGGACATTTACCTGGTATTTCCCATGTAGACTTTTCCAAATACACTTAAATGAAAGCATATAATCACTGTTAGCTTCACTTAATAAGAGCAAAACATGGTGGAGGAATAGGACATGGTCATCATTACCATACCTGGAGAAATCACAGGTGGACAAGGATGCATTGCTGCATTTTGGAGAACATTTTCCTAAGGAGATCTCATTTAATAGGTTCTGTTCATGACAAAATCAGCATTTCCAGAGCTGCATGCTTGCTTCTGAACAGCTTCAGGTAAGCAGCTCAGGACTGCTCTGATTTGGTTGTATTGTTTCTCTTCAGCATGTTCCTCTCCATGTAGAGTGACCTTAGCCTGTCTGCGTACCAGGGGAGCAATCTCCATCTGTTGAACACTTGTCACATGAACCAGTGACCTACACCGATGTAACACCCTACAACACCTGCGAGCTGCTCAACCGTGGCCGCCCTGGCCGCCGAGAGACATGGAGCAAGAAGCACCCGCGACAGCTTGGAAGAAACTGGGTCACTTTTTTTTATATACCTTAAAGACAAAATACGAAGCAAAAATCCTCCTGGTAGCTGTGAAGCTGGAAGCAATTTTGAGCCTTTTTTAAGCAGAAAGGCTGCTCTTGCTTAGTTCACAGAAATTAACACTGAAACATTAGCCTGTCATCCACTGAGTGCTTTAACCGCCGAGAAGAAGGCACCTGGACTCAAAAGATCGAAGCTCTGCTCGCTTCTCTCAAGTTGGATATTCTGCTGTTTCTGGTGTGTCTTCAACATGTAGAAGCAGCAGAATTTGTCTCAGGGAACAGAGGCATCGCCACGGGAAGGGGACAGATGGTGCGTGTTCGTGAGACCCAGCTACGGATTGATGCTCCTAAGGAGAGCTGCTCCTGCAAGGTGGGAGCACTTTTAAATGAGCCGGTGGCACAGAAAGTTGGGGAAGGAAGGAGCGCCTCGGGTGAGTGATCTTCTGTGGGGTTTCAGACCTGGGACTCCTCTCCACGTGAAACTGCCGAGGTCAGCTCTTTGGAAGTTGGGCGCTGGAAATGTCCCCAGGAGGGCTGGGCTCCAGTGGGATGGAAGGGGCTGGGGCTCCCAGGTGGCTGTCTCCAACCCTTGCACAGGCTGTTCCATGGGTATTTCCTAATACTTTCTTCACTTTCATTTGTTTTATTTCACTTCAAAGTTGTCTTTGAAAAGAAGAGCCTGAACCGGTTGTGTGCTCGCTGACTGCTTGCAATCCTGAGGCCTTTTTTTGTCTCCAGAAGCCACCTCACCTGCCTGGGGGCACCAAGGTGGGGCAAGCGCTGGAAGGCCGGCTCTCCAGGACACAGCCTGGTGTTAAACTAGCTTATTGTTTCCCAAAATGGTATTTTTCCCACCTGTTTTTTATTTTACATGTTTGAAAATTGCATTTTTTTTCACACAAATTTCTGCCAAAAGGCTTAGTAACTCACCTCAGCCTGTGGCCAGCACCAGTCTTTTGATGCAAAAGTGCAAACGTTGGTTTAGATAAGTTACGTGTTTTGCATGGGGAAGATGTTTTCCTAACCCACACCGGTTGTATGACATTCTCTGATTCGTGAGAACCCCTAAACCTCTCAGAAATCTTCTGTTTCATTTCCAGGCTTTATTATGGTAAGTTGAGATGTTTTTTATTTGTGGCATTATTGTTCCTAGTGTGATTGTTTTTGCAATTAGAAAATAATACAGATGAAATGATAGTTATAGTTTTGAGTTTTCCAGGTTGCAGAAGGTGTGCATCTATATTTTTCTTTCAAATTTTGCACTTTAAAAGATTTTTTTTAAAAAAAAAAATCAGAACGTAGCTGAAGTATTTCTTTATCCCCGATCCCCGTAGGCTGTCTGCAGCTAGTCTAGGCTGAGGATGAGGTTGGAAAGAATACTTCTATGCTCCTGGAATATAAATTAACTGCTAACTTCTCCAAGTTAAAATGGTGATACTATGTTTTATCTTCTAAGAACAAGCAGCGATATCAATTAAAGTGTCACAAGTAAACCCGGAATTGTTGTGAAGTAGCATCTGATTTCCTAGAATCATCTGAAAGGTATGCGTTCAGATCTCAGAAGCCTCTCCTTAACCCCTGTTCCACAAATAGCCTTATGCTGGGACGAAGCAGAGACAAGTACACAATAGAACTTAAATATCTGTTTAATAGGAACGGCTGAGGGGTGTGTGCTATATCTTCTCATAGCAACCATAGGCCACATTTCAGAGGTGGAGGCTGAATGGATCAAATGCAATGGTTTCCATGGTTGCACAGGGTTTCATGTACCCAATAACATTAATATTCTGGTCCTTAATAGAATAACTTGTACAAAGGCATTTTTTCCCCTCTTTATTTCCTATCTTAAATTATTATTCTACAGATGATTGAATGGAATTAGAACATGAAAGCTATATTTAATCTTAAAATGTTGTTGAGATTTTTTTTAGCATGGCCTCAAGCCTTTAGTACTTATGCGAGCAACATTTCAGGTGCCTCCTGAGTCAACACTGTAGGATTTGGCTGGTGAAATAATGATTTTTTTCTCTTACCAGCTTGCTAATATCATTTATCTTAACAGAAGCTTGATTGCCATTTCTTGTCTGGCAAAGTCAGGTATATTGATGATGGCTGACTGTTTTTGGAAGAAGACAGTGTGAGGCTGAGAGCTTACAGGTGGGATCTCAGTTGTGATAATGTGACTTACATTTTAAGCCCAGTAAGTTGTGCTGGATCAATGAAAAATCCTTTTTAAGGGAATGCCTCCTTTTGTGTTTTATTACCAAGTTGGAGGTGATTATTGTTCTTGCCTTTGTTATTATCTAGGCTTCTCGCAGGCTCTTCTCTGCTGGAAATTGTCCACTACCTCATTTTTTATGTCCTTCTGAAAAAAATCGCAGTTCTTAATTTTGGTAGCTATTATGAAAACAGCACTCCAGAATTACACCTTAGCCAACAGTCATAGCAAAGTCCCCAGTAAACAGCGTGCCTGGATAGTTCCACTTGACCAGGACTTTCATACAACTTAAAACCACAAATGCTTGGGCTTTATGAGGGATTCCTTTTAAAGTGCCAATAGTTTGCAGGTGCTGCCCTAGTTCTGGGATAAGCCATGGCTGAATGAGGGGCAGTATTACGCGGAAAGCTTGCTGTGGGGAAGAGGCATTGTGTAACTCTCCAGCTGATTTGCTGGAGAAAGAAGTATTTTGGCAGTCCTAGTTGACATTTCCAGTCTCAGTGGGTATACCTAGCCCTACTCAAGCAGGGGGCATAAGCATCCATCCCAGAACCATAGAATAAAATATGCAGAGGTCTTAAGAGAGCTCTTCAGAAAAACAACGCAGTGCTTAAAGAAATTGCCCAAATTTGTGTGACTTTGATATCTGTAACGGCTAGTAGCTACTGAGATGTAATCAGTGCTGACTTCTGGCCTCTGCTCTACAACTGGAAATCTGTGTGAGCATGAAGAGCTCTCAAACCCTCCCAGTGATTTATCTGAAGTGTTTGTTATCTGGCTCACAGATGTCTATTAAAGTGCAGTTTACAGAGAGAATCTCAATGTGCAAAAGGTTGAATTTTTAGCTTGTGTAAACTGTTGTTTGCCCACTGAAGTCAACAGAGTTGTCTTTTGATGAACCCCCAGCAGAGGACCTGGTTTCTGACGAACTTTCAATGTATTGTTTTTGGCTGCCTTTATGAATATGTCAGAGTGTGCTGAAGCTGAGCTCTGAATGCATTCATTCATAAACCACTGTATAAATGATCAAAGGCAAGGCTTCTTGATCTTGAATGCAATAAATCCTCTGCTTTCAGGTTTACTGGACTGGAGACTATCGTAGAAATACTTGTTCCTCACATACAGATGAGGAAGCTGGAGTCAAGTATTGCTCACTTTGGACAAATGCCTCTGGAAGTCCCCAAATTGCTTTGCACATCTAACAGATTGGACAGAAGCAGCTCAGCCTCCACAAACAGCAGTGTTGGGCTGGGTACGGTCTGCCTGCACGGATCGTGTCTTTGGAGACATTTGTTTACTGCTTTAGGTCAAATAGTGGCAGAGGAGAAGGGGCGTTTACCTGAAGATCTGCAAAATGCAAGCAGAAGGAAAGGTGACTAATTTAACATCAGGCAGTATGTTCAGATAAGCTTATTTTTGGATTTCAAACCTTTTGTTATAAATACATTGCATAGATTATTAACAAAGGCTTACTTTTTTTGTGTGTGTTTACATCTAGGTTTGTTCAGCATCTTGACGATTTCTTTTCAGAACAATGGTAAAGCCTTCGAGCAAACTGATGTGAAGCGGGTTTTGGGGGCATGAAACAAGTACAGATTTCTTAGAATAGATTTTTCCAGCCGTCTGAGTAGTTACATTCACAAAAGAATTATTTAAGGACAATATTTTCTAAGGGTGTTTATATCCAGATGATGTTAGAGAAACATGTACAATGAAGACTAACTGAAAATAAAGATCAGAACTTCTTCACCCTTTCTAGGTTTCTTAAGGGAATGTTAATTCTCTCGGCAATAACGTACAGCACTGTTTCATGGGATTGGCAATGCTTAAGTCTGAACTCAGTCAAAATGAACACTCAAAAATACTGTACAATTGGGATTTGCTTAACCCCATGTATATCACTGTGGATTTCCCCCATGCTATACGAGCTGAAATTTTTCAAATCAAAACTGTCTTCAGTAAGGACTCCCGTGGTGCGTATCTTCCTTGCAAAGGGCAGAGAAGCAGTGACAGGTGGGAAATACAGTCTTGAGAGGCAATATTTCCTAGGAGAAATGCTTTTATTTCAGAATGAAATATTTCAGCTTCAAATGTCTTAACTTCTTTCAAGTTCTTTCCCTACAGGATTGCTCACCTAGTGCTAACACTGGCCAGGTTTGCCAGAAGCCCTGTGCACGTGCTTGAAGGTACACACACGCACACACACACTTCCACTGACTCTCTGCAGGGCTCTGATGTGTACAGGTATCTTCATTCTTCAGGTTGTATTTACACATATATTACCACCTCCTCCTTTTAGTAGGGATGGTTATCCAGAACTGCTAATTGTCGTAAACAAAAGGTTCATATCATTGTGGTCCATTTGAAATGATTCAGCAGGATAGCTTCTTTAAATGTGAAGTAAAGCTCTTTGTGAAATGTTTCCTTTAGTTAACCAAACCAAACTACATTACTTGGTAACAGAGCCTGCCATCCAGAGGCAAAAGAAATATGTGGAGTGAAGACTAATTGTGAAGGTTTCTAGCTATGGGTCCATGATACCAGTACCAACCCCATCACCCAAGATGGGTGACAGCCCCATTCTGTTAGAAACTACTGCTAAGAAACAGTCCATTTCAATCACAAGTGACAGCAGGTATTGTCTGTTTGAGATCTAATTAATGATTCTCTATAAAAGTGGTAGGGCCTTGCCAGCTGCACCTAAGCTGTACTGATGTACTGGCCAACGCTGTGCTGCTGGGCAGGAGCTGGATGTTGTGGTTTTCTGGTGTCTGGGCTTGTCACACCTCTCTGTGATCAGCAGTCTGAAATGCCTTCTATGACTAGGTGATATCAACAGGAATTAGTGGTCTAACGCTGTTCACTGATAGATATAGATATTACCTGAGATTGCCTGCCTGACCTTATAAATGTATGTCATTTATAAAAAGTAGGGGACTTAGCTAACATTTCCTTGCCTAACTGTATCTTCATCAGAAGATCTATGGCCACTCCTGCACACAGACAAGCTCACTGCTGTGAATTTTGAAAACCCTGTGGGCTGTGATCGCTGTGGAGGGTGTATGCACCTTTCCCATTCAGAATTCAGGTTGCCTGGATGTAGGAGCACAAGTACGGCTTTTGAAGTTTTCAAGGGCTTATCATTCATGCCATGTCTTCCTATGTGTAACTGGCATTACTAATAAAAAAAAAAAACAGGGACCCAAATCTGGCAAATTAGTTATTGGATTGCTCTGTGCATCTGTGCTAACCTACGTATCGCCCTTCTTTGTGCAGTTGTTTGGGAGGTTAATGGATAATCCTGCCCTTGTGAATAGGAATGTTGCCAGCAACAACAACTGGGACAAGATTATTGACTGTCTGAGGCAAAGCTTAGAAGATAATTGTTGTGTTTAAATGCTAATTCTATAGTATTATCCCAGTAACTTGTTGATGCATCTAAGAGTTGCTTGATGTCTATCTATACACACCCACACATGTGCACACACTTGCCTGTGGGAATTCACATGCTTCTGCTGATATGTATGCAAAAGATTTGCTGTGTTTTCTTATTTGTAAACAGAAAATGATTGGATTTATGTCCTGATAAAGGGAGCTATTCCAAACACACCACCAATTTATGACTATGTTCATCTTGCAAGCTGATCAGTTCATCCTCGTGCACTTGCAGCCATGGTTCAAGATGTGGAAGATGCAGAAATGCCACAGGACAGGCTAAGGCTGCATGTTACCAACCCCCCACTACAGGTACTTCTCCCATCAGGAGAAGCATAAGCAGACCATTACATCCTTCACTCAGCAGGGTTTGTATGACATGAGAATTGCTACCTGCCACCCAATGTGTCTCCTGCTGGGAGACAGGACTCTGAAGTACTGGAGCCTGGCTGTCTGCAGTCGGGGCTGCTGTACTACATCCAAAGCAAGCTCGCCAGTCAGCAAACGCTGCATTAATCTTTTGGGGAGTGTTTGTTTTGCTTGTTTTGCTAGGCTGAATTTCAAGCAACTGATAATGTGTTTGTGAGCAGTTCTCCTGTTGCAGCCCATTTTTCAAAGGAAGTGCGAAGACCGATGCTCCCAAGGTTTGGTGGAACACGGGTGTGAAGGGTTATATATGATCTCGCTTCGATGTGTGAGCGTGCGGTGCTTTCAAGTGCATGGTAATATGTCTGTGCAGGTACATCTGGGATAGTGGAGTTATGGCTCTGTGTGAAGTCTGATGAGTGTTTTTAAAAATATGCCTTGGTCGTGGTTCTTCTCTATGGGCGCCAATTCCGCTCGTGCCGCTACCTCACTGCAAGTGAGATACGCGTTTGCTTGCTCAGTAATAGTCAAATTTTCAAACTGCTAAAGGATAAACTCTGAAGCCTTCTGAGAATTAAATGAGATAACCACTTTATTGCTTAAAGGTTTATGAGTAGAGAGATGCCTGGAATTTCAGGAGGAAAATGACAATGTATATGGCTTGTCACTACTTGCGGTGTCGCTGCTCTGTCCAGCTGCATTGCTGTTGTTACAGTTCCCATAGGCACTTAAATCACATCTTTCAATATATTTATGCATTTAGTTTCTTCAAGCAAAAAGGAATTTAAATACCTTTTAGGATGTGGAAAGTTCAGATATGATTCCAGAGCCTCCCAGATGTGTGGGACCTTAAAAACAAGAAACATTTATCAGAACTTATTTAAGCTTACTCTCCATTGTTATTAACCTAATCTTTCACCTTTTCCCAGTTGCAATAAAGATGATTTCAAAGGCAGAAATGAGAAAAAATATATTTTTTCAGATCCACCAGTTTGGGGGCCTGTTGCACACATTTTTCTGTTTCTTTGTGGTTTTAAATTACATTTCTGCTCTGAAGTCAAATCATCCGTTAACATGTTGGTCTGGAAGGCCCCAAAGCTGCTGCAGACCTGGCAGGCAGCAAGCAGGCTGGCTAAATGGGGAAAGCTGTCGCTCATCCTCGCCTGCCGCAGACACAAGTGCTGTGAGAATTCCCCTGGTGCAGGAAAGTGTTGTGGTATCAGACTCAACATTTATTGCTGTAGTAACAGGAGAGTTCCTTTAGGCTCAAATTAACATTATAAAACCCCCCTTCCCCAAATCAGCTGCTTAAATTGGATTTAAGGGAGGGTTTCACGCCTTGTATTTTTCTGCGTACCTCTTTGTGAAGAGTAATGCCAATCCTTATGCTCAGTCTTCAGCTGTACTGTATGTGTGTCATAGGGCTGGGCTTCGTAGGACAGTTGTGTCCTACCGTGTAGGATGCTGTACAGACTGCTGCTAATGATAGCGGGGTTGCTGTCCAGCTCTTGGTAGTGGAAGGTCCCCAGTATGAACAGACCACAGTGTGAGGAATATAATAACAGATGTGTGTGACGCTATGGGATGCAATCCAGTGCCTACTAGATATAAGCACAGTTCCTCTTGCAAAACTTATCCTCCTGATTTTCCTGAGCAAGCTTTGACTCTTTTGTGTGTATTCTAGAAAAAAATAACAGAAGTTCTTTGGAAAAAACAAAAGATTTTCATATGCTCTGGAATTTCTGCAGTGAGAGTATGCAGACTTGAGGCTAGTTACTGAGGACAGTCCAATGTATAGCTGAGGGTGAAAAAATAACCATGTCACTTCTTTGGAACCTGATCTGAAGTTCACTGAAGTGAATGAAAAGGCTTCTGTTGGTTTTAAGTGGATCCAGCCTTTACACAGTGAACAGAAGACATGTGTCTTATCTGCTTAAATGTGAAAATGTTATTGATAATTTATGTTGATAGAAAGAGCACATGGTAACTTTCTTCCTGCATTTATGTAACAGGAGGCAAAAGCTTCAAGTGCACAGTAAAAAAAAATCAAGGATGCAGTTGCTTATGGCCAGCACGATGACAGTGACACAACCAGGGATTGGGCTGTTTGAAGAATATTTGATGGAAGGTAGGACATTAGGCACAGGTTTCCCGTTACCATCCTGCCTAAAGATGACAGCCCACCATTCAGGTGAGCCGTGCTTGCAGAAGCACGCCAAGCTTGCAGAAGGGGAGATGGATCTTACTGAAACACCTGTGTGATGTCTTCTGATTTTGGGTCAAGTGACACAGCATTCAAAAGATTTGAAGGCCATGCTGAAGAATATTGCAGAGCAGGAAAGTGTGCAGGGATAAGATGGCTGAAGCCACTAATCAGTAATAAATATAATGTGATGTACATATGTACAGGTCCTGCTTTACATTAATAACTTGATTAAAATCAACAGACTGGCTGTGGATTTTCACCAGTATTAAATCAGGTGAGAGTAAAAGAAAAAAAATGCTTTTGCTTTTTTTTTTTTTCTTTAGGTATGCTGACTCAATTTGTTTGTTTCTTGGGAATGCTGATACAAATAAAGAAAATGAATACAAATGTCAAGACACTGGAAGAGACCAACATCGAAAGAGAATTCTTTTGAACTGATGAGCTGAGAGCTGAAATGGTAGCAGCATCAGTCGGCGGTCAGATATTGTATGCTGTATCTCCACATTTTTTAGCCATCTTCGAGACTGATGCCTTGCATTACATGACCAGAAAACCAATTGCCAGAGGAAGTCCCTGGAACAACACCACTTGTTGTCAATGAAACTTGCACCATCACAAAGCATCACCTCCGCTTTCCAGACACCGAGTCTCCAGACAATTAACTCACGTCTGCTGTTACTACGTTGTTTCTCTCACACTTCTCCTGGATATGTATGAAACTGTCGAGCTGAATTACACTTTATAAGGTGATAGGGAAAAGATCTAACATCTATTTTTCCCTCTTGCAGATTTTATAGTGTGGGGGACGCTAATTTTTACAGCCTAAAAACCAACCAAACAAAAGAAGTTCTGCTGCTCCTGAACTGACATCTTCCAGGTAAACAAGAACATCTGACATCACTGGCAATTATTATCACCTTTTTTTTTTTTTTTTCTTTTAATCTTTACTTTTATGAGCAGATGTTAGGAAAAGCATAAGAACAAATGACTGTTTATTGAAATCTAATTTTTGACATTAAAATGAACCAAATCAGCTCAAAAGGAGAAATATAGGCCTGGACTGAAGTCTGGCGTCACCTTCTCAATCCCATTTCAGACTGCTTTAATGTAGTGCAGCCCCACTGCTTAGGAGAACATAACTTTGTACATATGCATGATGCCTTCTGTGCAAATGAATCCAACTGTTGCAAAAAGGGCCAAATTCAACATCTCGGCAATAGCTGAGGATGACCAAGTTCTTGAGGCATTTATCAGCGATCCTACTTGACATGTGATGTCTTCCTAATGACATTCAGCAATGGAGACAGGGAGTAAATAGGGATATTTGAAGGACTTGGCTATGGTAGAAAAAGTCACTGCATGAAGTGTTTTCTGCCTTAGTGAGATCTTTTCCCCATGTGGCTTGAACAGTTCAGGTTTGCCATTCCCTTTGCTGTGTTAGAAGCTTTGCAGCTTGTTCCACACATTTGCTCCCTGACTTTTTCCTTCACTTTTGAAATGTTCTTGCGTTGTGCTGTTTGGTAGGTAAGTTCCTGCCAAAGCCAGAGCAGAAAGCATATGCAGAGTTTCCTTCAAAGTATGCATTTCCTACACAAATCAGAATTACTCATTGAATTTGTTCCGCTCAGGGTTTGCTATGTGTGCATGTATTCTTTGCTAAGTGTTTTAGTAAATACTAAAATCTCAGGTATGTTAAGGGGAACAGCAGAATTCATCCCAGTATTAAATGAATAATTGTGGAAAGTGAGTTTAACTGTGCTACATAAAACCTACAGTGCTTATGGCTACATTTTTCAGCTAAATGGTTAAACTCTGCACTTAGACCAATTTGCCCAGGATGGTAGGAAAGGAGAAACAGAATAGCAATGAACTTGCAGTGAACAACATGCAACCATGTGCGAGGATTATTTGGCAAATGATGATAGGCAGTTGAAGACTTGGAAAACTTCAGGAAAATTAATTGCTTCCAATAGAAAACTTCAAATAAACAAACAAACAAAAAACCTAAACCTCCTGAATTTTTCATGTAGCTCTAGTAACTTGTGAGATTTCTTTGTGGTTCCAAGTCAAAAATGATTACAAATTATATTTCAAAAAATATCAATAAAAGCTTAGTAAGAAGAAACCAATATTGATGCTTCATTAGTAAGCTCAGTAGTTAAATTACTATGCCTTTTTTTTTTTTTTTTGGGGGGGGGGAGGAGGGGGGTTGTTTTTTAAAACTCTGAGCCTTTTTTCACTTCTGTAGAAGTACTGCAATTCATCTACACTCCTTTTGTACTTGGTCTTGTTCTGATCTTTCTCAAGGCTCAAAGCCACGCTTTGCCCCTGCACATCTGGCTATTAGCCCTGTGGATTTCTTTTAGAGATGAGTTGGAGGCCAAGAGAGATGAACTAAACAACACATTATCCGGTTGTGCTCATGGAGTGGACTGTATTTTGTGAGCAGTACGGTGGGAAAAAATATATTGTTAAACTGATTTTCTACTTGCTGCTTGATTCACAGTGGCAGGTCAAAGATATTGTGGCTCATGTGGCCATTTGAATGATCTTTCATCTGATTTTAGCCCTGTAAGTTGGACTCCCATCCTCTAAGTACAAGCATTTCATCAGAGGATTGGAAATGGTTACTTGTCCCAGTTAAACACCAGACTGTCCTTTTAAACTCCAAAATAGGGACTTGCAGAGCCTTTGGATCTACTGGTATGCATTGCAAGGTTTTGAACATGTAGGACAGAATTTAGGAGGAGGGAGAATCCTGTTTCAAGAGCCCAGGTACACCAAGACACCGCAGATTTGCTGCTGTGCTGCTGTGGTCCCAGTAGGGTCCCTCAGGCCGCAGCGAAGCAAAACCCTGCTTAATGACCCCGTGAGGATCTGAAAGCTTTTTCTAATTAAGAAACCTCCTCTGCTTGGGTTCATTGAACTGCATGGACTTGCCATGGAGGAAGGAGCTATGGTTAGTCTTTAGGACTTGCAGGCTTTGAAAATCAGTTCCTGAATTTGGGTTCTTCCTTTAAAAAAATTCCCTGTTGCAGATTACTACTTGGAGTTTAAAGAATAAATGTTCTGCTTGTGGGATTTGTGGGAAAATGAAGCCTATAACTTATCTGTAACTGCCTAATGGTGTTTGATAGTTCACATTTTTTAAAACTACTATAAAAAGAAGCCTTCTAATTTTGTTAGGTGGAATACTAATGGGGGGAAGGAAGGAGGTCGAGAGGAGCAGAGATCAGGGAAGACTGTGGCATAAGCTTTCCCTTCTGTTACCTGCAGGCACATTTAAACCAGCTGTTACTCTATTAGAGAGGATTTTAAACATGTAAGATATGCACAAAAATGCGACGCATTTATTCTGTTTGTTTGACCAAGCGTTTAGAAACAGCACCCTCTACTTTTAATACTCTCCAAAGGCAGCAATGCCTGGAGCTTTTCTCTTGCCATCTCACCTGGTAAGAGCCCCCCTGGGAAGCAGCCCTGGGTCAGCTCAGCTGTTCCTCCTCGTATGGGTGAGGACTTCCCAAGGTTTGATGTCCTGCCCCATCAGAAGCTCTGGCTGCAGTGTACCCTCTTTAGGTTACTGCTATCTCCGTGTCCTTGTGTTGACACCTATTCTCTTGCTAAGCCCTGAATAAACTTGAGGAACCAGGGCCCCGTGGTAGCCATCAGGGAACACCAGTGAAACCAGTGGAGCTGATGGTGCCAAGACCAGAGTCCAGAGCAATATTTTAAGTGGCAGCACCCAACGTGATCTATTGTGAGAGTGGGCAGTGCTGGACCTCCATTCTTCCCTTGCTCCCCCTCCCTCATATTTATAGGTTTCTAATTTCCGCTGGATAATGAATATCACTCTTCATTATAATTATGTTAAAAGGTACCAGCATGATGATTCAGAAACCCTTGAAGATATAGTCATATTTTCAGCAACAGATGGATTTAACACTGCAGATGGAGTGTTAAGAGTGCAGGTAATAACAAACTCAGCAATGTACTGTACTGAAATATAATTGGAAAGTATTAATCATATATTGGTTACTTCAGCTTCACTAAGTAGATGTTTAATTTTCATCAATCTTTTTACCAGATTCCCGGAAAGGTTTCTGTGTAGACAGAGTGTGGCTTCTAGGTGAAACGATTGCCCAAGTTATTAATGACCAAGGCCTTGATCTCGCAGGCATATGCCCGTGGCTTACCCAGGCATGCAGAATAAAAATCATTTGTGCTAATAAGGCTGTCAGATGGGGCCCCCTTCATATGGCCTACAGTTTCAGCTGGTGAATAGTCAGTAGTAAAACCGAGACCCCTCCGAACTCAGGGGCTGCGGGAGACCCGCCAACAGGAACTGCTGGCTGCAGATTTGGGGCAGAATGCAGGCAATTTGAAAAGCCCAGTTTATGGAGGTAAACCAGGGCTTTAAATCTTCGCAGAACTGGTTCTTAACATGTCAACAAAACTGGGAAAGACTGTTTTCTTGCTATTCCTTGCTATTTTCTCCAAGGCCTTTTGAAGTTATCTGCGTACAGGGAAATGTCGAATACTCTTTCTGTAAACCCGTAATTTTGAGTGGTTATTAAAATGCCTCTTCCTAGGGGCTGCATTTCAAGCCTGGATTACTCAGGGGAGTTTTGGCTCTGAGCGGGTCATGCAGGACCAGGGGAATCAGTGATGATGCCTGGTTGCATACCATGACTCTGATTCTTTAATTAACGTTATTTATAATTAAGATTTCATGCATAGGATCAGAAAGCGGCCCGTGCTCTGGTTTGTCACCTGGGGATGCAGGGAGTGCTGTAGGGCAGATCTCCAGCTTGCATGGCAAAAATCTCCATCCATTTTATGGCAGGAACATAAAACATGCTCTTTTCGGTGAAAGCTGATATATTTTCTTTTGACTACACTTCTGTGGGTGCTGTACCTCACATGGTTTGTGTTCACATCCTTTGCTCTGGGTTTTGGCACCTGGTGAAGCTGCATCACAAAGTGGCTGAGGTCGGGAGGGCCCCTTGGGTCCCCCTTGCCCCAGCAGGGCCACCCCGAGCAGGGCCCACCCCACGTCCAGGTGGCTTTGGGAGCCCCCAAAAAGGGAGATCGCAGCCCCTCTGGGCAGCCTGTGCCAGGGCTCCCTCACACTCCAACACATCTCCACTGGCTTCCTTTGTAAGTCCCATAATACTCTGGCTGAATGCTTTGGTCTTTAGCTGAAATATTTAGTTTTCTAGTGGTTTGTGGATCCTGAGAATGTAATAAAAATCTGGAATTCTCTCTGGAAAGTTGACTCTCACTTGACAGTACAATAAAATCCTACTTTTTTATCTTGGCTGATGAGAAAAAAAGGATCAGGTAACAAAATTCAACGTCTGGAAATAAAAATTGTCGTGGCTGGAAACCACAGGTGACCACACTACAGGGCAGGATTAGTGCACTCTCTACTTTCTGACAGGCATCTGTACCCCTGGGAGATGCAAACAGGTACCGATCAATTGACCACGATAATCAAATGAAGGCCTGAGAGTGTGAGTGACTCAAAATGTGGTGTCTCTTTACGGGTACCAGACAAGATGACTTGTCTGTAACACAGGTTCCCACGCTGCTTGCTGCTAGCATGTGAAAACAAATAATTTCCTTTTATTTTCATTCACAGTTGAAAATCATCCCTCCCTATCCTCCCTTCTTACTCCATCCAGACTATGGGGGTGAGCGCGAGCCCCAGAGCCGGGGCAGGGATCACAGGCAGCGCTGGGTGTCCGAGCAGGACCACCTCCGAGCTGTCCCTGCACCATGTGCTGAAGGTGGTGGCATGGAGCTGACGTATGTGACTGGCCAAGCTCCAGCACGGGGGTAATACAAAGGACAAGAGTCGTGGTGGATCAGTTGTCCCAACAGGATGCAACCTGAAGACCTGTGTGCGTACCGGTAGGACAGACTTTTGATTTCATGGCAATGTTTGTACTTTCCTTCTCTCTCTCCCTCTTTTTTTTTGTTTTTTTTTCTCCTTTTTTTATGAAAATTAATTGGATCAAAAGTGGTTTAAATTGTCAGGCTGCTTAGCCTTGATTTAAATCATGTGTTTCAAAACTTGTTCTGCATTAGTGGCTCGGAGTTTGGTTCCTATGGAGAGGTTCAGCCTCACTGTGCACCAGCGGGACAAGGACATTTGGTATTTGTTTGTGAGAAGCAGGCAGATAATGCATTGCATACACATGTAAATAACATAACTTAATACACATCAAAAAACTGCCTGTTTCCGTACAGAAGGTACTAAGAGGCAATCAATCCGCCTTAATAAATCATCTCATACTTTACTCTAAAAGGCTTTAAACTCCAGGGGGCTGAGCCTGGAGGGATGCTGCTCAGACCAAAGGGGGTGAGCGACTGGGTGCAGCTTACATCACCGGGATTCACGAGAGCTGCAGAGCTCTGATGTCACCCCATTAACTTCGGGACTTCTGCCTGTCCCTGTTTGCCCTGCATCGTCTTAGGGTATGGGGTTTGATGGTTCTAATTACTGCGATGATTTTTTTTTTCCACTTGTGGCAAACTGCTTTCAGATGAAAATTGCAACTCAAGCAAAATTGCGAGCCGCTGTCTTTATGAAGGCATTTTAGTTGCTACCTCGAGCTGTGTGAAACTTGCTAGATGTATCAAAAAAAATGAAGGTAAAGTGTATCTAGTATTTTAAAACTTGATAAATTATTGACACCGGAAAAATGCCCTGAGTTAATCAGTCTGATGGTTTTGTCACCATTTGTCCCTCGAGGATTCAGAAGTGGTGGATCACGCTCTAATGTTGGTCTGCTCTCATTGTTCGGAAGAGAGAAAACAAACATTCCTGTGCCTCGGCTCCTCGTCAGTGTCTGCACTCGAATGAATCAGCTATTGAGCTGAAGGAAAGGAAATATAAATTGACATGAAGAAAATGTTCACCCTGCAGCTGCAGAAGCAGCTATAGTTGTCAAAAGTTGATTTTTATCCCTTCAGAGACCAGTAGTTTGGGGCACTCATCACATCATCTCATTCAATGTTTAGACTTTATATAAAAGCATGGCTTAAAAGTACTCCTTTAATATGCCTTTCTTAATTTATTAAAATAAGTTTAGTGCAGTATTGTGTTAATATCAAATGTGACTTTTGGCACACATTTAGAAAGGAAAATCAAAATTCAACCTACCCTTTTTAAACACTGCTACTGCTTCTTGTTCACTATCACAACAACAGCATTTAATATTCTGACAGAATAATTTGAAAATAAAAAGAGTAGAGTTATTTTGAGACTTGTAACCCAGTAGTTTGTAGGGCAGAAATGCCCTGGAAGGGGTCAGACTGTTGCATTTACTCACCTTGGTTTTGCTGGGCTTGCATGCACAGCTGTGCAATGACACAGTGCTGTAACTTATTGCATAGGCATCCCAAACAAATGCTAAATAGTCTGCTTTGGGAGTGATTTCCAACCACTTACATTTCCCGGACTGTGCCCTAGACCTCTCAGGCTGCTGCACTGAATTACCTGGAATAAATTCCTTGAACTCAGGTTGCCCTATTATCCTTGTTGTCTTTAGTGGAGCCATGAGTTAAATGTTATATTTTTCTGGGCAATTTCTTTGCCATGTAACTTTCCTGTCTTTACTTTGAAACTGTGCTTAAATACACAATGGAATACCACAGTTTCTCCCTGCTCCTCTTCTCAAGTGTGTTTAGAGAAGTGAAGGAACGTTAAAAGACAATCATCTTGTAAAATGCATGAGTTGTACAGGGGAGAAAAACAAAACAAAACAAAAACACAGCAATTTATTTGTTGGCATTTTGGGTATGTGTTGTCCAGTCCAGTTATCATTCAGTTCTCTACAACAGCAGTTAGTCTACCACTGTACAGACATCATAGATGGCAGCCCACTGTTCAAACCATTGGCCTGGAGAACAGCTCTGCTTCAACACATTAATCTTTCTTTTGAGGTCAAAACCTGCTTCTCTTTTTTTGCCGCGTGCTTGCAGTTATTTTTCTTTCCATCTGTGATGGCAGCAGCTCCTCAGTTGGGGAAGAGCTTTCCTTGCTGCTCTGCTCCCTCTCCCAGCAGCAGAGTTTCTCTTCCCATGGGCAGAGCGGACTTTGTCCTCGCAGCCAGTTTTGTGCTACCCGCCTGAACGCTGCTCCTGGCGGGTATTGTCTCCGTAAGTGGATGCCTCTTCGTTGCTGCTAAATAATATATGTCTGCCTTGAGATCAGCTGCATCAAGCACTTGTGGAAGCTGGGTCTTCTGTGCCTCTCGGATCCTCTGAAACATATTCCATGAGATCCCTTTGGTTCTCTTCGAGCTGTTTGTTGATTTTCTTAAAGATGCAGTTGAGCTTGGGCATGACAAAAAATCAATTCACTACAGCACTGAGACCTGCTCAATTTATAGGAGTAAATGCTACACGCTTACTTCTTTACTTACATAACTGATATTTCTTATTTTAATACAGTACATACTTTTTTTAAGCTGAACTTTGAAGCTGATCCCTCTATAATGCTTGGTGGCACTGCCTAGCTAAGCAGAAGCCTTTTATTAGTTTTAAAGGATTTGTACGCTGTCAGATGAACAGATGCTAACATGCACCTGTAGTCTGTCTCCACTGGGAACTGTATTCACCACTACTGTTTGGAACCAGTTGGACAATTTTTTAAACCAACTTTATGATAAAAGATTTTTTTTTTATGTAAAAAAAAAAAAACTTTAGTGAAAAGCATCTGCTTTGTGTGTTTAGTTTTTTTCTTTTTTCTTTTTCTTTTTTTTTTCTAGAACTAAAAATTGATGTACATCTTTTGACTTGAGAATTTCTGTTCAAAATATCAACTGTCTGTGGAAAAAGGAGATGGAGAAGATTTATCTGAGGACTTGTCAAAATTCTGTCCAGACATGGTGATGACAACTTCTGTGTTTTAGCTACTTATCATAATTTGTTGATGTTTTAGATACTCTTGTTTGATATTTGTATTCATGTGGCTTAAGTAAATGACTTAGCTGGGGTTTATTCCTAATTTTTCCATTGGCTTCCTTTGCAACACTGCACATAATTTTTCCAAGACATTGGCTAGTTTTACATGCTTTATTTCAGGAACTGGAGGATGAGGGCAAAGGGGTGGGGAGAGCAAACCAACCTGGAGACCCCTCAGCCTTAACTTTGAGATGCTCTCAGTGGTGGGTTTCTAGCATGAATTAACTATTAATGCTGTTGTGGAGCACTGGGCAGGCATCATCTGGGCATACAAGCTCCAGAAAGACAAAGTCAAACCAGAATTAGCATAGAGAAAAACTAATGGCATAATCAGAAGAATGGAGAGTCTGTTGTAACAGTTTGGCTTGTTGAACTCAGCAAAACAAAGCCAAAGAGGGTGTTGGAGGTGCCTCTAAGTACCTTGATATAAACAGAGAAAGCTTAAAATAAATAAATAAAAATCCACCAAAAAAAAACCCTAGACTATTTACACTAATAGATAATATCGGCACAAAACCAAGCATGTAAACTGCCATGGAAAGGGTGGTTTCTATCCAGCAGAGGAGAAAGATTTGAACAGCTTTCAGATGGAGGCAAGAAACTTCACAATTGGAGCATAAAACATCTGTGAAAGGGGCTTTATGTGCTGACTGTTTATGAGTGCATGGGGCAGAAGGTGACAGCCACATCTCCATGTGCTCCCTCCAAACTTCAGCTGTGATTAACCCTGCCTCCCACCCAGCGACCCCCCCAACAACCTGCAGGTTTCAGACTGTTTCCATCTGTTGGCAATAACACAGATCTTCGCTATCTTATTAAGCACTGCAGCACTCTTGCTCGCAGAAAGCACTGAGGATCTTCATAGGAGACACTGCTGAAGTGCTCATTCCTTTCACTGCTTTGCCTGTTATCCAGATCTTTGCACTCCAGTATCAGGGATCTGCGTTAGCTGATGGCACTAACCACTGGTCACTAGACTAGCCTGGAGCTGCAGAAGCTGTGTTCAAAACCAGACTCTTTTTTTGAAAGCCGCACTAACTGGCATTGAAATCAGAATTGCCAAGTCTGTGCTAAAGTGTAAAATGTTTATAAATACTTGAGCTGTTTTCCAAGAGAAGCAATGCTCTTGGAGTGGTTTGCATGTTTCTCGTGAGCGTGGCTTCTGGACCAGCAATCTCTGACTCTCCCCAGAGCACCGTCCCTGCCTGGACACCTTCAGTCCATCTCTGAGGGAGGGACAAGAGCAGCGAATAGTTTCTGTCTTAGTGGAGCTCTTCACCCACCTCTACAACCTTGTGCTGCTCTCCCAGTTTATGATCTGATTCGTACTTCCCTGCCCATTGATAACCAGTGGCCCAAGACTCACGTGGGTACGCTGTCTAACACAATTTCACTTTCATATTTAATCCACATTAGCATTCCTTTACCACGCCGTTTCCCAGCTGTAAAACCCTTCGTGAGCAGGCAGAGACTGTCACAAGCTGGGCTGCGAGGAGCCAGCAGCAGCTTCTCTTGGAGATGACTCATGCCATTTCAAACTATCTGGCTAATCACTAGGCTGAGATCTGTGGCTTTACAGACAATATATAATATTTGCTTTGCCTCTGTGCATTGCGTTACATTTTGGATCCTTTTCCATTAGGATCTGAAGCATATAGACTGCATCTAATCCAATTTATCCTGTTCATCTTGGCAATGCTGGCAATGCTGACAGCTCAGAGAAAACACTTAATTTGACTAAGTGTTTTCAGTTTGCTTCTCAAAATATTTGAAATCATTAAAGCCAGAGTACCCCTGCGCTGCGATACACAGTCCTGACCTACTTCAGCAAGTTAATTACAATTTGCAGATCCCACCGTCTTTGCTTATGCTGCAGGCTGAGTGGGAGTTTACCTGGTTAAGGCTGGGCTCGGTGTTTGGGAATAATTCTGGCTTGATGCGTTTTAAAATGACTCTTGAGAAAGCACTTCAGCTCTCAGAGCAGAACCAGGGAACCGTCTGTGCCACGCTGCCCGGGGTCTCTGTGCTGGGCACTGGGCTCCCCAGGCAGATGCTCCCCTGGCGTACAGCTGCTCAAGTCTTGGTGTTGATGCTTGTATTCACTGCTGCCTGCAGTGCCTGAAGTTCTGGGAGACGCCGGGAAGCTCTCAGCATTCTGGGTGTTTTATGATCTGGTTTGTCACTGGGACTCGCATTTACTGTAGAATCAGTCATGATTCGAAAATGATGAAATAGGTGTCTAATCCCAATTCCGTACAAAGATTGCATGAAAGGAAAATCTCCAAATGGCTCCTTTTGAACTGCTGGACAGGAGCAGCTGATTAGGTGTTTTGGTTTGGTGGCACTGGAGCATCGGTCTGTGATGGTGAGGCAACCTGAAACTGCCAGGCACTGAAGGGCAGGTGATCTGATCATGCTACACCAACACAGCGATCACTTGCTTTATATCACATCAATGTGATATAATTTTCTTTTGATTTTTTTAAAGGATTTGCTCAAGAGTTCCCGTTCAGAGATGCGTGCTGGCAAGTTGCAATACCACTGAGAACGGGAGGTCCGGAGCTGCAGCAGGAGTAAGGAACTTGGAAAATGCAACTGGTGCGGAAGAGCGAACAAGGTCACTGGTGACAAGGCTCTGCTCCATCTGTGCAGGCACGCTCTTGAGCAGAAGCATTCCAGCAACGTGGCGTTTTGTCACATTATTCCGTTCCTTTTAAATTTCAATAGCGAGTTATTTGCCTGCCTTTGGTTGGGAAACAAAGCCCCTCTTTGTGCAGCAACACAACGCGGCTATCTCGTGTAACGGAGAAATGAAATGCAAATAACGCAGGAATTGTGCTTGTCTGGGGAAGAAGGCAGCATTGTCTGGTGACGAGAGCAGGAGAAGGTGGTGTTGCCCAGTGCCGCTGACAGTCAGTCCCAAAAGTGGAAGAAACCACAGTTTGTGGAGTCTTCTGATAACACTGACATGAAAACCTCCCCTGTCCCCATTTCATCTTTCATAGAATAGGGACAAAAATTGCTCTGCTGTTTTGTGCAATTCAGCAAAGCATTTAAAATTGCACTTTATCTTTTTAAGTACACAAGAAGTTCGCCAACTACCCGCACAGAGCAACGTTCACACTGAAGTGTTCTGTGACATTGGGTCCGAGTAATTTGTAAAGGAATTGGAGAAGTCTAAGTGAGAGCCATTAAATTACTGAATTAATAAACTCTTTTAACCATTTTTTTCCTTTTTATCATTTTTTTTTCAAGAAAGTGAGAATTTTTACATTAAATGTTAATATTTTTCTTTATCCTTTTTGTTCAAGCATGGTGCAAAGGGACTACTTAAAAAATACTGAAGAAAACTCAAACAAATGCTAGGGCAAGGCAAACCTTTGAATTACCACTCAGAAATGCATTCAAAGTATTAATTTCTAGCACTGCCAATCATAAGAAATTAGGATTTTGCTCAGGCTTGGGTCTCTTATTTTTGTTTTGTTTTACTGTGTTGCACAATGCCTAATTCCTTACTGGGCATGAACGCCTGAGGATCAGTTCTCAATGGCATTACTGAGAAATGAGAGGTTTTGTCCTGCTTTCAGCATTTTCTCAGCATCTTGTTGGATCAGGTCTGTTGTTTGGCATTTTTAAGCTATGCATACTCGTGCCACTGTTTTTTGTTTGCACCTATCTCTCTTCTGTCTCGTTTTACTCTCTTTCTCCAGCCCTCACCTTGTTTTCTGCTCCATCACACCTCTTTGCTACCTTCCAAGGTCAAATCCATAAGAGACGGGCAGCAAAGGAACAAGGGGCTTGTTCAGTATCAGGCCCCCCCAAAGAGCAATGCTAACTTGCACGGTGCATATGAAGAGCTATTCAGAGCTCAGATTGGTGACAGTCAGGGGACAGTTTAACCTCTGGCATCAGCTAGAACTGGGCAGCGACAGGAGCCAGTGCAGTCGTGCTAATTAATGTACCCTGAGGGGACACAGCGAGGCACTGGCCGGGTCCACCTGAGACATACTGCTGTTGGTGCCGAGGTGCCAATTAGAGTGTTCCCTCATAAAAATAACCCATGCTAAAAAAATTAAAAAGGCAAAATTCCAGCTAAAGTAGATAAAACAAGACTTAGACATAAAATAACAAAGTGGACTTGGTAATGTGGCTCTGTGATACATCAATACAAGGCAGGACAAGCTCTGCTGTCCCTGGGCTGGGTGGCAGCATTGGTGCTAACCTCCCCGGGCTGGGGGCTGAAGGTGCTCACATCCATCATCTCAGGGCATCCTCCCTTAGAGAGCAGGGCTGAACATCTCAGGGCCACAACCTCTGCGGCTGGCACGGGGATGTCTGGGACAGGATATCATCCTGCACTGATGTTGGACACCAAACAGATCCACTTCAGAGAGAACAAGAAGTCAGGAGAGGCTTTGGTCCCTCTCCTGCTTCTGGTTTAACACCAGTAGCGCATTGTTCTTTGCAGGCTCTCAGTTTCAAGTTCTTCTATGACCAGTCAGCCGTCCTCAAGCTGATTATCACTGCATTGAAAATCAAGCTGTTGTTAGAGTATGGCGGGGTCTTGCTTTCACCAGCTGACCAGTTCTTGACAACTGAGGCAAGGAAGCACTTTGTTCAGACTAGTTAGAATCATGTTAATCTGTCTTTTTTGTTTGTTTGTTTGTTTGTTTTTTCTCTGTAGATGTGTTTGTGGTGGATGGGGGATCTTAAGCATGTATGCACTTGAAATATCTGAATGTTTCTGATGAAGAAAACCCCAAGGACCTTAACCTCATGTCAAAGACAAACCCCCAGTATGACTTTCTAGAGAATGCTCTTCCCTCAGCTGAAGCAAATCAACTCTGGGATTGATGTAAGTGAGTATATACCTTACAAAATGCTACTATTCCTCTAAAAATTATTTTATCAGTGAAAGCACATAGCTGTATGGGGCACTACTTTTCAGCTGACTGGCTGGTGGGAGAGAGGAAGCCATTTGGCGAATCAGACCAGACCAAATGGCATTCATTTGGTTAATCACCAGCTATTAAAATAGCATCAAATCATAGCAACCTATTTGTTTATCATTCAGGGCACAATTTTCTGCACAGTATATTCATAACTGCTGTACCCAAGCTAATTTTAAACGAGCCAACAAAGCCGTTTTTCAGCACTCTCCTGGGAAATGGATCTGTAGACTGATCGATCTCACTGCTTCTGGGGCTAAGGCCCCACAAAATCAGAGCTGATGACATTGGCGTTTAACTATGAAAAGAACCGATGCTTGTTTTAGAGACATTTTTAAAGCATTGCGTGGTTTTAGATTTTTGCATTACTCCAAGGTCCATTTGACTTGCAGTGTCTCCAAGCAGGCCACATCAACCATGTTCTCTCTAAGCATGAGTGTTCAGGCACCACTGCAGACCACTTTGTGATTCCTATTAGAGACAACAGTCATCAGTTCCTTGGTGGTTCCTCTCTTTTTCACCCTGAATTCAGCAAACGATGAAATTCCTTTTCTTCAGCTCAGGAATATAACAGTAACTTCGATCTTGGTCCTCAAAGCACTGACCTGTTCCTGAGGGCTGACACCTCGCTGCTGGAGTACAAGCCCTCAATAATTAAGGGAAGCAGAACACTAGGAGAGTGGTCTGTGCAATGATTAAACCAATTGATTTTAGCACTGAGGTAAAAAATGGATGAGTAGCACCTTCCCCAAATACTTTTTTCATATAAGTAAATAAGTGCAGAGTTCAAAATCTCTTTTCTGCTGCAGTTGGTGGCCTCCTAATCTAGCTTCCTCACTCCTAACATACCTGCAGAGAAACTAGGACAAGTTTTGGCTTTGCTGGCAGACCTGTTGTGCAGATTCCTATGATGTTCATGCTGTCAGTACCGGCGAAATAGGTGTGTGCTTATTTTTAGGGTGCAATAGGATATGATGAAACCTCAGAGCCGTATTAAGGCTAGCTGAATCGTTGGCTTGACATTTCATGCTGCACGTCAGTTGATTGGTCATTTTATCACCAGTTATGAAGTGAAATTAGATAATCTCAATGCCATATGGTATACGGTATTTATAGTTTAGTATGTTTTCCATATATGTGTGCTAAAGCCTGCTTCAGGGATTTGTTACGGTCCTTGTGTTTACAGGATCCGGGTCTTGGGTGAAAGAAGAAATTGACAGTTGCTAATGTTTGACTTAAACTGATACATTGGAGGCCACATGGGTGATCCCTAATTAAAGTCAATTCACACTTTCCATCCTTCGCCAGGGAGGCTGTCAGGTCTCCCTGGGACCAGACCCCAAGTCCACCCAGCTCCATTACCTCCAGCAGCAATTGGGAGCAAGCATCCCCCATCAGTGAACCTCCACCCCATCTCCTCTCCCAGACAGCCATGAGCATGCGGTGTCTCCTCCAGGTCTCTGACACAGGTGGGCTTCCACCTGAAGCATCCCTACAAGGATTATTGTCAGCATTGGGTTTAACTTCAGAAATTCTTGCCTTCCATCAAAATGCTTCGTTCCCCTTGAAATCTTGATAAATAAGGAGCTACAGGATTAATTATGTGGGACATTAGTCACTCAATATGTGTCATTATTTTCTCAAAACAAGACTAAATGAATGCCACAGAAGGGTCTTACAGAGATCTGCTTTTGGAGCTGACTCAAATGAGATCAAATAGAAGCATCTTCTCAACCCCAAACATCAGTTGCCTGGTACAGGTACCTACCCTGGGGACCCTAGTGAGCTGTATGATGTGAATACCCTTAATACAAATAACTTCTTGACTGTTTCTCATCAAAAAAGATCCCTGTGCATATCTTCAGATCCAGTACAAGCAGCAGGAAAGCTCGGGTAAGCTTTAGAGCAGATGTGTTGGTTTGCTTGAGACCCAAGTCCCAGTCCTCATCCCTGACTCTGATGCCATGTCTTGGTTACTCAACATTGTTGTAATGGCAGACAACAGAAACTGGCTGAGAGTGGACCATTTTTTTTATTTTTTTTTAATGATAAATAGTAATAACAATCAACAAACCCTGAGAGAGGAAAAGTGATGTTCAATTGCCCCATAAGAACCCTGTGAGCACTGGAACAAAGAGGAGTTAATAAATGATACAGTCAGGTTTTTTGGATGGGATTCTTGCAGAATATGATTTCATAATCCGCTGTCTCTAGTGAACAACAAGACCTCTGTAAACACTCAATATTCAAACAGAAATTTGTTTCTTGTAGGCTTCCATGGCACAAAATAAAAGCTCTGTAAATCTGGGCCTCCATATGTGGTTCTCAGCTGGTGTAAGTCCCTGAATGAATTACATGTGAACAGAGAAATTAATGCTACACACATGGTGGCCAAACTTGAAAGCAAAAATTGCAACTGAGAATATGCTGCAGTGGATTGTGAAATATTTGAAGATAAATGGAAGCTTGAGTCCTTGCTGATATAATGCATCAATGATGCATTTCAAGGGATACACAACCATCACAGCAAGTTATTACAATACTGAGATCATATCTGGGAGAGCACAAGGACTCGCGCATTAAAATCAAAGACTGAATTTAATCAGAATGCAAAAAGGTAAGTTTGTAACATTGGCTCTTTACTGTGATTTGGAACAAAAAGTAATTGGGTAAAAAAATTGGCTTGCTCTTTTTAAAGAATCCCACAATTTACCGTTGCAATAAATGTGTGTCCCATCTAGTTTTTGAAATGATTGTTTTCTAAAGCTGCTTTTGTTAATCTGTAAATGTTGATGACAAATTACCCAAGAGTTTTTGTACTTTTGAAGCAGTTGCAATCTTTTTGTTACAGTTTTTTCAACCCTCTGTAGGCAGGGGAGGAGAAAAGAATGTGCATGTTCCAGTGAATTCTAAATGAGGGCTGTGCCTCCCCTGTTTGTAAAAAGCCAAGCAAAGCAGTAAAAATAATAAATAAAACAAATGAAACCCTCTTTAATCCATTCATGAGCTTGAGTGTTTCAAGTAGACCATAATATTAAGACAAAGAGTTCTGAGAGAGATGGATCAGAGGAAAGGGCTATTGCTTAAACAATGTCAGCCTATTTAATTAAATTACTTATTTGTCAGCACTGTATTTTCCCATGTCCGGGATTCTTACTGTTGATTCAAGGCTTAAAGCCTGAACAGAAAGGGCAACAACTGCTGTGTATTTGATCCTGAGCAAGCTGTGGCCTTTGAAATGCCAGCACTTGACGTCTGGGAGAATGCTGGAGTGCTTTTGGGCAAGAGAGGGCACCAGCAAAAGAGCTGATGAAAATGTGTTCCCCCCATGTATCTGACAGTGCCACGGCATCCTGAAGTGCATGGGGAACCTCTATGAGATTTTGTAAGCTTGATGTTATTTCCATAACAGTTTACTTGCATTTATCACAAGGACAGTTGGGTCTGGGGTAGAGGACCATGAACAGGGCCAGAAGCCAGGAACTCTCAACTCCTTCCTTCCTTTGTCTGCAGTGGTTTGGCAGGTTTTTCTAATATATAAAATCTATAGTTTAGTCATGGACAATTGCAAATGTTTATTGTCTTATGGTCAACTTTTAAACTGTTTTCATAGCTGGTTTGTTGCACAAAATAGGCGGCTGTGTTTCCCTTCCCTAGATGGGTATCTTCTGCTTTAGACTCCACAGCAAGGCTGGAGAGAGCCACTGGGACTTGCAATGCAACAGCTCAGGACGAAGCAGCAGGTAAATAAATCTTGCAAGCGTTAGGCCAGAGTAGCAGCTCTGTGTGTGTGGAGAGAGCTTAGCACTCAGCCACTACTCCTGTATGCAGAAGAACTAATAGAGATTTGAGTATTTTTTCTCTTCTGTTCCCATACTGGTTTTGTTCAGGAAAAAAAAAAAAAAAAAAAAAAAAAAATGAGGACAGAAAATGGTCTTTGGTTAAAAAGAGCACGATCTGTCCTTTGTCCAACTCTTTGAAGCATCTTTGCCAGTATTTTGCGAGCACATTCCCTCTGGCATGTCAAGCAATATTCGTGCTGGAGCTGGAGCGAATGTGTTGGCAGGGCACCCTGACTTCCATAAGGGTGACACTGGTGACATTGGTCCCTCCTTGCAACTGTTCATAGGGAGAACTCTGCTGAGTTGCTTTTTTTGAAATTCCACCAAGTAATCCGTAAATCTGACCAGGTGATATTGGCCCAACTTGCTACATCTGCCTCCTCTTTCACATTTCATTTACAGACAGCCCATATAACCTAGGTACCTCCTTTTTCTTTCCATTGTACTCGAGATGCCCATGAAATTCCTCTTTTAAAAGGCTGGATCAGCTCTTCCCTGATGAGTAAAAGCGGTACAGATTAACACCTGCTTCTGCTCACACTGATTTTAGAGGCATAAAACAAGTTGAGCTCAGTGCTGTGGGATCATGCTCTCAATATCCTGAATGCTGAGTGCAGAATCTGACTATTTTAGACTAAATTGAACTTAAATTGTGCTTGAAAGATCATGAAAAATGTGAGCATGAGCACCATATTCCTTGAAATACACCATATATGAATTGGGACAAATAAGGCACATTTTTATCTGCCAAAACTGCTAAGTGTGGAACATAACAGAAGCAGTGTGCACTGTTGGCTTTTTTTAAGCTTTCATTTTGGGATTGGATGTTTTACTTGAAGAAATGTCTTAGTCAAACATAGGTTAATAGACTCTGAGCAGCGATGGGGAGAAATTCAGCACTTCGTATCTATGCAGGGGCCTGACTTCCTTGCTAAGAGTTTACAGTGCCTCCAAGTACACTTGTCCCTGCTAACAAGCCCACCCATCTCTCTGCCACTTAAATTAGCTTTTTCCAATGAATTTTCCCGTCGCTGAAAGAACTGTCTTCATTTTGCTGGAAGTTTAAGGTGAGACAATTTTTCTTTCAGAACTGGCTCTGCTTCTCCCAAGCTATGCCGAGGCAGGCTTTCCCTCCTGCTGAACATGCAATTTTAGCAGCCTTATAAGAGTAGGCAATCCTTTAAGAAGTGCTAAAATACGTTCCATAAATGGGAACTTTATGACCCAGGGAATGACTTCCCCAGGAGGAAAGGTCTGCCCCCAGGCCATCTACCCACCCAGCACACCCAAACTCCCCCACACCTTCAACCTGCTCATCTGCAGAGTTGTTTAACTTTGTAACTCCAGTTCATGGAGAGTCAGACCACACAACCTGCTCATGGGGCTGCCTCGGTCTGTATAAATGGCTGATGTGATCCCGATACCTCTGCACTGCAACCTTCATTTCATCCTCCCAGCAGGGTGTGTAGGAAGAGAAGTGTCCCCTCTGCTCCTGCGGAAGAAGAATCGGGCTGCAAAGAGGGAGTGCACATGATCTGGCTCAGGGATGGTATATTGGAATGGAAAATTCGTAGCACTGGGCTGATCACTACTTTATCGCTTTGCAACAGAGCAAATGGGCTGCGTGGTGACAGTGAAAATTTGAAAGAACTTTTGTAAAGTCAGACTGAAAATCTTTTGGCACGCTCTGGCTAACTGAAGAGGCAAAGGCAAAAGTGTCTCAGTGAGTTCTAAATATTTCATTTGCCATCTTGCCTGGCAATTTTATCAGGCATTCAATTTGAATATGATGTCAAATAACACTCAAAATGCTTTATTTTAAACTATTTTTTTTTTTTTTTTTTTTTTTTTGTGGGGCAGGGTTGCATTTATTTTGATCGAAGCCCTATTTATTTATTTATTTATTTTTATTTTTGTGCATCATGCAGTTTAGATGCATTCCTTGCAGTTTCCGCTCGTGTTTGCGCTCTGGCTCTGATGTGTGCGAAGAGCACGGCTGCTCTAAACCCGCCCCGCGTTGAAAGGAATGAATATTAACTTTTGTTTTCTTCAGAGTGACTCTTTAATTGAAAATTTAAATATTTAATGAGCTATTGCTAGCCAGAAGGGAGGAAAAATAAATAAATAAATAAAGGCAGCATGCATGCTGGAGCTTGGCAGCCCCGAGCAGACAGGAATTGGTGCTGCCACAGCCCGCACGTGGGACGTCTCTGCCAGGAGCCCGTCTGCGCCCACGCTCTGCTCCCAGCCCTCAGCCCCTAGCGCATCGCCCACGTCCAGCGTTTCAGCCAGAAACCGAGTCCTTGCTCCATCGGGGTGCTGGGGTGAAATTCAGTTCCACGCGGATAAAGCCCGTAATCAAAACAAATGGCAATCTTAATTGAGCCAGGCCCTCGTGGTAATGAAGGGCAGCAGTCGGGTAGAGATCGCTGCTTCGTGCTTCTCTCCCCATTCGGGAGACTGAACTAACTTATTTATGAAACCCAAGCAGCACACCAGATTAGCCATATAACTAGCTATCTGCGTTGTTGAGATTCGCTTGTTTGCTTTCTCATGACATTCAAGTGAACAAGCTATATGTCAATGAAAGCGTTGGCGCTCTATCGTATATTATAGACTAGTTTGAAGTGCAAAAAAAAAAAGATCCTGCAATGGGGCTACACGCAGTATTTTTTTTTTCCAGCGAGCATATGCTGCGAGTGGGAAAGAACTGTATAATGTGAACGAAGGTTTCGTTAACGATGATACGTAGCGGCCCCTGGGTAAAAGAAGAGAAAGCAAACCCGGGAGCACCGGTAGGCTTCGTGGGCTGCTACCTGTGCAGAAGAGGCAGGTGCAGACATAGTGAGGGCAACAGCAGCATCTGCTCTTCCCCCTCGCCTCCCTGCAAGCGCAGCACGTTTGCCAGGCCCAGGCAGCCTGGATGCAGGATGAGTCCCCTTCTGCGCATCCAGCCTCCAGAAACCGGTTTTGCAGCCAATAGCAAAGCGCTCGCTTCCTCGGGAAGCTCTAAGATTTCTCTCAGGCAAAAGGGAAACGTTTCTGATGGGAAAGATTTTGGCCAAAGGTTTCCCACGTCCCATGGCTCTGGTGTTAAAGGTTCTCGCTTAACCTTTATGGAAATCTCGGCAGGTCTGTGTTTCCTCCTGGAAGGCAAAAGAAGGTGACCTGCGAGCGATGGGACCGTATTGCAAACCTCGTGTCCCACTGAGCTCCTCCATCCTCATCCTCTCTGCTACAAAAAGCACTGGGAGGTGCTGCTGAGCCCAGCAATGCTTCGGTGGGAGCATGGGATCACAGGTTTGTGCCCCTGAATTCCAGAAATGCCTGTACAGGGGTCCAGGGCTTTTTCCTTCGCCCCCTTTTATTCTTTATCCACTTTTCGCTGTATCAGGGCTCATCCGGGGGGGCAGCGAGGAGGCCCGGCTTAACCCCAGCCCCACGGCCCCGGGGAGGCCCGAGGGAGGCCGGTGGGAGGCCGGGGCCTCCGCAGGGCTGCGGGCCGCCGTTGGGGAGCGCGGCTTTGTGCGAGCTGCGGATGGCCTCTGCTGGGAGCCGCCGCTCACTGCAGCGAGCCCCGGCCCCCGCCTGCCTCCCCCGGCCCCACGCCGCCCAGCGAGGGGGGCCATGGCCTCCCGGAGGCCGCTGAGGCCTGGGCAGCGGCGGCCGCTCATGGTGTAGTTTGTGCCCGGGTCAAAGGGCAAACGGCCCCCTTACCCCCCCCCCCCCTTCTTTAAATTTATTTTTAAAATTATTTATTTATTGCTTGCTTTCACCCTCCAAGCTGTCACAGGGAGCTTGGCAGCATGCTGGCCTGGCGTCCAGGCCTCACTGGAGGCAGGGGCACGGCGAGGCAGGAGCCTGGGAGCCACCCAAAGGCACCCGCGGCGCTTCAGGCCCTGCGCAGGAGCCAGATGCAGCGAGGGGAAGAAAAAAAAAAAAAAAAAAAAGGTAAAAAAAAAAGAAAAAGAAAAATATAAATAAAAACAATCCCTTCCGCGGCTTGGCATCTGGGCGGCACACGTGCCAAGTGGCGCGGGAGCAGGGGGAGAGGAAGCGGCTGCGGGCTGGGGGCGATTTGGCACCCCGGCAGCCCACAAACGGTTTGGGTTTGAGCTGAGAAGCTAACGGCTGGCGCTAATGCAAAGGGTGTGTTTGGTAAATTTGAAAAGCCAGTGCTGAAATTAAAAAAACTCCAGCCTGGTGGTTCTGCAGGCTGAGTTCAGCAAAGTAAAAATGCTCCGAATAAAGGGAGGCTTTGGGGGGGGGGGGGGGGGTTCAGAGGGGCCTTGTGGGATGCAGGCGCGAGGAGGGGCCCCCATCCTGTATCTGTTTCAGTTGTGACACTGGAGGATGCACTGACGGTGTCCTGGGACCATTCAGCACCGACAGGCAGATCCTACAGCTAACATCCTACTTGGTTGTTTAATGTTCAAGCCTGTACGAGCTGCTTGAAGCAAGATATAAAGCAGGTGTTAGAAGCCTCTGGAAAGTTTGCTGTCAATTACTGTGATTTCCTCTCCCCAACAAAGACTTGCAAGCTGAATGGAGCTTTTCAGTTATGTAAATGCACTTTTCCATAAATACTTATTTTGCAGCAGAAAACAAAAAAATGTCTGAGGGGGTTGTGTGTCTTGTTGCTGATGATGGCAGCCTGCTTGCATTGCTGGGGTCATGGAGGTGTCCAGGCTGGTGGCTGCACTTGTCAGCTCTGAGCAGGGCTGTTGGTGTCTGATGCCCTGACATCCCGACATCCTGACACACTGAAACCCTGACAACCCTACACCCTGACTGACATCCCAGCACCCTGACATCCCAACACCCTGACATCCCAACATCCTGTGTCCCCCCCCAGGCACACTCTGTTCACTTTTAGGATGGGGACAGGACGTGGTTTCCAATTTTGAAAAATCAGACTTTAATAACTAGTGCCTCACTGCTGCTGATTTATTAGAACACCCCTCCCCGCCCCAAAACCTGAGAGGAGTATGTCTGCACATGTCATATACCAGTAATCGTGATGCAGTGGATGAGGCTGAGAGGACCAAGCTTGAGCTTTGCTCTCCAGCTGGCAGATGTCCGGTGCGTTCAGCAGGTGATGATGCCTGCAACTGGCAACGTGTTTTGGGGAAGAAAACCTGAGGAATGTGCTGCTCAAAAATCCTTGGAGAAGAGAAAATGGCAAAGATTTTTTTTTTTTTTGTATCTCTTGCTAGTTGGTGAGGATGACCTTTGTTGGATGAAACTAATTATTTGTAGTAATTTCATAAATTCCTTTGCAGTTCAAAAAGTTTGAAATACTTTCTCCTAGTGCTTTCTAGCACTGAAAGTTCATCAAAACCTGGATGTATTTACCTGCATGTGTTCAAGCTGACAACTATCTTAGAGCCAACTAAGCCCCTTCCATAACAGCCTGATCCCACATTGCCTTGCCCCAAAATGGGGCAAAGAGCTGCACAGGAGTTGGAAGCTACATCACGTCTCCAGGAGCATTGTTTCAAGTCTTCCTGGTCACTGACTTTCTAGGTTACTTGTTAAATTTGGCTTGTGCCTGCCTGTGTTTTCTGACCGCATCAGGGGGTTGGCACCAGCTGAGTGAGAAGCACTTGGACACCATGGTGGCAAGGACTATGCACGTGCCCATGGAGCGTGGCACCGAAGGAGAGCTCAAACCCCAAAATGTACTGAAGAAATTGCCAGTACCTCACTAGTGAGCGAGGCCTCCTATGGGGACAGCTTGGCCAGCTCTCTGCTCCGCAGGTTGGTTTGGGAAGGACTTGCAGAGCCCTGCGGTGCTGCTGCTGCCCCTGTGTTTGCAGGAACAGCAGCGAGGACAAAAGGATCCACCAAGGGCTGCTAGTACAGGCTTAACCCCTGGGGAGGGGACCAATCTGCAAGTCCCTGCGAGGTGGGAGGCCATGGAACAAAAATACCAAAATCCTCCCCTGAGGAAGGAGCGGCTGCAGGAGGGAGCGATGGAGATGGGGCACCAGCACCTGGTTTAGGTGCTAGTGTTGGACTGTGGGCTGTGTGGGTTTGTGCAGGTTCTGCTGCAGGACCAGGCAGCAGCATCACAGGGGCAATGAGGTTGTCTTTCAGTGGAAGCAGTTTGGGCTTTTTAGGGCACCAGATGTGTAGTATTTAAAGACCACAACACTCTGGTCTTAAATCCAGAGAGAGATGGGGTGCCTTTTCATAAATAACACGATCTCTATGTTCTAAGTTTTTAGAGGAGCCAGGGTTTCCATTCTAATTCCCCCCTCTTTCCAACAGGACGGATGCTGCCATACATGCATGATGACACAGAAAGCCTAGAGGATAGTTTTACCATGCAGCTGACAGATGGCAAGTGCACAGTCCAAGGGACACTTTACATCTACATCATGCCAGTCAACGATGAAATCCTTCATCTTTCCAGGTTAGCTATCTAAGTGACATTCAGTGCATAAAGACTTAGGAAGAAAAAAATGAAATAAAAGAAAGCGACCCCTCTCCCTACAAACATCTCCAGGCTCACCCCCAATGCTGAGATTATGCTTTCTTCTCATGTGTCCCTGAAAACTGGGTGGTAGCAAGTAAAGCCCCACAATACCATCCAGCAAAAGTCCTTCATGCAGAAATAGCTGTTTTGTATTCTCTGGGTGGAGGCTTGCTTGTTTTTAAGCTAGTGGCAAAAGTCTGCTTGTCTTCAATGAGGCTAGAACTGCTCTTTTTCACACTCTAGGACTCTCTCCTTTTTCCTTTAATCCCTTCTGTACTTCTTCTCCGTTCCCTTTAATCTATTTTTAATGGTGAATCTTGTTGGGAAGGATGTGGCATGTTTTTGTTTTGTTTTGTTTTGTTTAATATTGATGGTCCAAAGCCCGTTGAAAGCAGTGTAAATGCTCACGTTCCTTCCAGGAGAGCTGGAGTGCTGCCCCGGGGAATAAGGTTTCAACCAGTCTGGACCAGTCTGGCCCCCAGTGCCCATGCTACATGGGAGCTCGTTAATTGTCTCTGCTCACAAGTGTAAAGTCCTTCTGAGAGCCTTTCACCATAAAGAAGTCAGCCATGAGATTTCTGAATGGCATTGCTAGTCCACACCCTGTCACGAGTGTCGAGGTTGAGTTTCTCTATACTGGGAGATGCCTGGCCTGATGGTGGGAGATGTGGTTTCACTCACTTCATGGCTGTAGCACACATTTCAGCCTAGAACTCACAAGATGAAAAAAATAGTCCTGTGGAGATGCTGAATCCCTCCAGAAATGTCAAATCTGGCCAAAAAAAAAAAAAAAAAAAAAAAATTAAAATATTGATTTTGCTGCTTGCCTCTTCTAGACCCTTTAAAAGATACCCACAAGCCATAGGGGGAAGAGCATCAGTAAGACCAATACTTCGGTGCCCTCTCTGCACGGTCGTGGTAGCAGTGTCTCCTCGACTCACAAAAATAGTTTGCAGAGATAAAAATATCTTCTATTCTCATCCCACAAGAACTTTTGGGACTTGAAAAAAAAAAAAAACAACTTTTGTCTCAAAGAAAAAGAAAAAGAAAAAGAAAAAAAAAAAAAAAAACAAGCTCAAACTTCTGTGAAGTATAAAAATAATCCACTCATATCAATGTTAAATTTAGATCAAATTAGCTGCAATGTTGCATCTAAATTTTAATATTTGGTGGTTGTTACTATGGCTCTTACTATGCTTTTTATTGTGTATTTCTTTTACAAAATGAAAGCCATCTTTATTCCCTAAATGAATTTCTTTTTAGAAATTGGCAGAAGAAATATTTCAATAAATTCAGACTCCTTGCGTTATGCTGCCCCATTTTTTTGAAATAGGAGATTTGTCCAGGTCTGGCTCTAGCAGGGCTTGAATCCCCATTTTCAGAGCACAAAAAAAAAACTGTTTGATCACAAAATACCTGGTGAACTCCAGTTGCGAAGGTAAGCACGAGCTTTCATTTTGAGGCATAAATCAGCGCACATGTGAAATAACATGTTTCTCTGCCCGGGTTGCTGGGGCCCCTTTGCTGGGCTCCTTTTTGCAGAGGGAAGCTGGAAGAAAACAGTGCAGGCCGGTCCTGGCTGGAGCAGAGCAGCGGGGCATCGACGCTCACCCATTTCAAAGGGCTTTGGCTCTGTTCCCAGGGCATCACATGTGCATTTCGAAAAACTTCACAGGAGTAGTAACCAAGGAGTAGTTGCAAAATGGACACATGTCCCTGCTCCCACCAGTGTCTCTGCAGGACTTCCAGCCCCTCTTGGCTCAGGGGAAGCTTTGCTCCAGCCTCCTCCCTCCCTCCTAGCCAGAGCTGTGCCTAAATCTGTATTTTCTGTACCCTTCTCTTCACATCCTGTTCCCCTCATTGGTTTTTTTGTTTTGTTTTGTTTGATTGATTGATTGATTTCTTGCACATCATATTTCCCTGTCTTTTCCCTTTTCTTGCAGTTTCCCCATCATCATCTATCTGAAACGGCTTTGGATTCGTGTGGTTGCTCCTACCTAAGGTGAGCAAACCTATGGAGACACCTCTTGTTTAATCTTTTAATTTCCACGTTATTTTCTAGTCTGTCAGAGGCAACCTTCATCTCTCAAATGCTGTTTACTCCTTCTTAGTCCACAGACCAAGCTGAGGCCTTTTGTTGAAATGAGAGGCAAATCAAGGGCCATAAAAGTGCCAGTATCACCAGTTTTTCTTTCCAGTTTTTCACTTGGCCATGTTGCTGGGAGCACACTCTCCTTCTGCACAGAGCCATGAAACTGAAGGACAACATCAGAGAAAAATCCCACGCTTGCAAGTGGCAAAGCTTTCTGTCCCAGTCCCAGGACAACATATTTGTTGAACAATGTTTTTTAAAAATTCTGTCTGCTTGATGCTAAGAGGAGCCTGCTCATGCTTAATAAATTGGAGAAGTTGCTCAAAAATACTTCATCCATATGAAAGCACGAGCCCTGTACGGCTGCCAAGAGAAGTGAGACCTGTGGTGTCATGCCGAGCAGGCGATGGCCACACGAATTAGAGAAGCTTAGGTACAGATCCCTCGCTACCACAGTTTTCCCTGAGACGTGAAAATGTAACAGGGAAAATACAGCACAGCATCCGATCTTCCAGCCAGATCTGCCTCTTTTGGACACGTTCACGGGCCGCGCACCAGGCAGCATAACAGAAACCAAAATAACATCTTTAAATGATAATTCCTGCGGCACATGTATGTATTGTAATTATCCTTCTCCCCCAGCTTCATTACTGCCGCTTGTAGTGCATTCTTGCCCAGCCTCTCGTAGTACAGCTGCCCTTCCAACACCAGCCTGGACAAGGCTGAGCTCGGCTGTGCTGTCCCTGTGTGTCCTGTCTGCAGCTGGAGGGGGCAGAGGCTGCGGGATGGTGTGTCTGCCCTCCTGGGGACGAGGGACATCCCCGGGCATCCTGCAGCTCGTGGCTTGACTCACTGGTGGGGTAAGCAGCAGGACAGGAGGTGTGTTTGTATCTGAAACCTGCATTTCAGTGGCTCTGGTAGGTCCCTTGCAGGATTTCCTTCTCGGTTCCTACCTGGGCTTCAGAGGTGCCCATAACCTCTGTGCCTGCTGTGGTTGGGGCTCACCCATCACCCTGTGTGGCACTGGGGCGAGCTGGCAGCGATGCCCCAGCACCACTCAGCAGCATCCCAGCCCCATCAGCTCCCAGGGCAAGCTCGGCCTCTCGAGCTCCTGCAACCACTTCTTGCCACGTGTCCCCTTCCACCACCCTTCTCTCTAATGACACATTTTAGCTGACTTTTATATCGGTTTGCTAAGCCACTGTGCTGTCTTCTTCCTTTTATAATTAAGCAACTGAAGAAATCCTCTGAGGTCAATAAATTCTGAGGAGGCTTACATAAAACAGAATATAAAGTGGAGAGCCCTGCCATCAGAAGCCAGTAAAAGTCAGCCTCTTTGTGCGACACCTCCACAAATGGCATTATGTCATTGCATAATATTAGTAAGGAACGGTAAGATTATGTTTTTTTGTTCAGAGCTATAAAAAGTAATGAGTCTCACATAATCTACTGAAGTGAACGGGAGGGGGGAGCACAGGAGGGGAGAGAAGGAGGTGGTTGTAAAAGCCAGCCTCCATTTTTTTGGCATCGTGAGTACATTAGGAAATCTAGCTTGTAACACCCAAATAGACTTTAATGTGCTCTGTCGTGTGGATTTCATTTGTTTTGTTTTGCTTTGCTTGCTGGGAACACACACAAAACCCTTTCAGGAGTCAGGTGGTCTTGCCTGACAAATTTTGTTTTGGTAAATACAGCGTAATGATCAGAAACTGGAAAATGTGGTGGGGCCGGTAAGGATGGCTTTATTCATCCCGGGCTGCCACACAGTGCTGCAAGTGTCCCTGATGCTGCCGATCCCGGCTCGATGAAGCCAACTGTATTATTCTAAATCTTCCCAAACAGGGTGACACATTTCCGGCCCTAAATATTTACTTGCTCCAAGCAGGAATTTAAGTGCCCGGCCGGCAAATCTTTGGAGTCATTCATGTTGAAAGAGGAAGGAAGCGATGCTCTGAGGGGGGCTTTGTGCCACGGACCTGAATGCACAGGTTGTGTGGGAGCTAAATATGAGCTGTGAAGGCTGAGGACCGAGCAGGATGCTTGTCCCGAACATACCCAAGCACATGGGTGAGCAATGACACGAGATATGGGCTGGGCTTCGGGGAGCCGAGGGCGGTGGGAGATGGTCAAAACGAGAAGCTCGCCTGGTCATCCTGCTCGGTTCTGGTACATGCACATTGGGATGGGATGGCAGGAGAGCACTGCGGACTGAGCACAATAAATACCAGTGCCTCTCAGGCTGGGGCAAGGAGGAAATATTTTAGCAGTGATATTCTGCAACCAAATGAGGGGACGGCTTCTCTTCACACACCATAACTGCTCACTAATGCATGCATGAACTGACTGTCCTTTCTGTCAAACAGCTTCATTAGCATTCTTTCTCATTCTGTACTGGAGTTAAGGGAGATTACATCGAGAGCTGGCTGTCCATCAGTTGGTCGGATTTTATGTGTTTTTAAAATACGTGCTTTTTACAGGACAAAATGGGTCCAGAGCCTCTGTGTAAGCAGCAGCTACCAGAGCTGGTGGCTGGTAGCTCTCTGGATCACCTTGTGTGCTGTGGGATATTCGTCCAAACTACATGCAAGTCCCCCAGACACCACTGCGCTGCCTTGCTGGAGCTCATCAGGCTGCCTGGTGAGCGGGGAATGTCAGGAGAACCATCAGCGACAGCTAGCGTCAGGAGGCAAAATTATCAATATTAATGCGGGAGGGAAGCGCCTGTCCAAAAATGCTGCAGCTACGGTGGCAGCCCTAGGAGGTGCTTCAGCCTCGTGGGTTTTAGGTGGTGCTAGGTTGGACAAGATGCAGTTTTTAGTGTGCTAAGCTATATCTTACCCACATCTGCTCCTCCGTGCTCCAGGAGCAGTACCAAGGTCCTGTTTGCCCCTGGGCACTGCAGTCCTACTCACCCTGCTTATTTCTCAAGTGATCCCTCTCTACGTACTTCCATCAGATCACTACTGTTTTCTAACTTTCCTTCCTGACACCCTGTAATTTTTCTTACCCTGCAAAAAAATAGGTCAGCTTGCATAGGGCCATCAGAGCTGCTCTCGCTCTTTTCTCTTTCTCCTTCCTGAAATCTAATCTGAGAGCTGAGAACTTGGGGATTTACCCCGAGCAGCAAGGCATGGTGTGTCACCAGCACCTCTGATAATGTCACCAAGCTCTGCCCAGCCTCCAGAAACCCCGCGTGGGTCACAGCACAGGAATTGTGCAGGGCTTTACGGCCCACGCTCTGCTTCTCCCAGGCTTTCTGGTGCTGCACACTTGCTCCCCACGTGTGCCGCAGGTTTGGCGCATCCCGAGGCGTCGGAGCCTGCTCGGACTTGCTGCAGACAGCTGGGAAGCCCCACCAGCCAGATGGTGGAAAGGCTCCCTGCACCTGAATCCTGAAAAGCATTTGTTCTCAAAAAAAAAAAAAAAAAAAAAAAAAAAAAGTAATAATAATAATAATAAGGCTGAGGGGGAGGATTTTTGTTGTGGATGCCCGTGCTGGTTCGCAGCAGCTCTGGGTTAGCCAAGGGGGCTGGTCCGTGCCGTGTCCCTTTGCCCGTCCGCTGAGAACGTTGCTGTGTCACCTGGGGTGTGAGGCTGCTGCTCGTGGTGTCTAGACGGGTGATTACTGAAAATTAATTAAACTGAAGGAAATTAGGCTGGAAGGGGAGTAGGCTCCTGGGAGGGGAAAATGGAAGGGAAAATAGGATCCTGGTGTTAACCCTTTCCAGCCACTGAAACAGGAACAGCTCTTAAATGCTCTCGGGTCAGCCTGACGACATGCTGAGTGTGCTGTGCTGTGATTCTGGGAGCTCTGCTGTGTATGTGAACCCCCAGCCCAGGCGTGCTGAGCACGTGGGGTACCAGCAGCCCTGTTCTCCCTCTGGCTGTGCCTCTATTGCTAGGCAGACCTGCAGTAACTTGCAGATCCACAGTAGGTTTGAAACGAGGTGGTCTGGCTGGGGGTAAGGTCAGGTGCTTGGGTGCAATCCGATAATAAATCAGAGCTTTGTGGGAATGGGACTGGACTTTGACAACACTTCATCCTGGAGTACGTTTCGATCAGGAGGATACGGACAGGTCTCCCCGTGCTTTTACACAGCCTCTTACCTGCTCTTCCCTCTCCTAAAGCCTCTCTTATATAGCTTTTCAGCATGGTATCCGAGTGCTTTGTGCCTTCCCCTTGGCACGAAGCCACCGTCTGGCTAGCGAGCAAGTACAAACTGTAACACCTGGGTGTCAGCTATGAACATTAGGGTGTGCTACAATGGACCCATCTGTAGTACTTGGCACATGCCGAAGATTTTTATATGTGGTTGGCTGAAAAGCAGGATCAGAGAGAGAGAGGAGGGAGAGCAGGGGAAGAGGGCTCCGCTGGGCACGCAGAGAACATCGTTTTGGCAAAGGTGCCAGTAGGTTTCCATGGGCTTGTCTGCTTTTCCTCTCAGCTCATGCATTCAATAAAAATATCCAGGTTGCTTCTAAGAAAAGCAGGAGTAGATTTCCCCAAAGAACAAGCTTAGAAGCCTTATCCTTTGTCTCCGGAGAACAAATCTAATGCTATAACTGGATTTAATAAGAATAGATTTAATGGAAATAGATATAGTAAAAACTGATTTAATAATGACTAGTTCCATTGTTCTCCCACATGCGATAGGTCTTGCTGAGCGACCCCCCAGCACCCCAGCTGGAGCGCGCTGTGCTCGGAGCCAGCTCTCCTGCCTGGATTTTGGGCCGTGTCGGCTTCGAGAGCGTTGCATCCAGGAATACTCTTCATGCAGGAGGAGTAATGGACAAGGGCCGCCTATGGTATGTCCACACTGGTATCCTCAGCCCAGCGAGCTGTGATGGATCCCATTTTTACTTGATGGATGGGAAAAAAAAACATGTCCCCATCTGAAAGTGCCTGTGTATCTGGGGAAACAACAGCAAGGTAGGGAAGGAGTTTACGGCAGTAAAAGGAGCCGTGGCTTGTGGCTCTGGGTTCACCTAAGAGAACACTGCAGTGCACTGACAGAGAGGAAACATTATTTTTTTTTTTCCCTTTATGTGGCACTGATGTGTTTTAAAATGCATGGGCAAAGTTTGCAGTTTATTTTCTCCAAAGGGGCCAAGTCCTCCTGGCATTCTTATGAACAAGCTCATTAGAATAAAATCCATTATGCGCATAACTAATGACACAAATTTACAAATCTGTTGACAATTATGACCACATCCCTCATGCATTTGCTTGCAGCTCACTGGAGTGACCAGGAGAAGGAGTTCAATCCAGAAGTTTTACAGCTCACGAGCTCCGAGTGCAGTGATGTGAGATTATTTCCCAACTGGATTACAAAGCTGTCATTAGTCAGGGCAACGCGGGAGGACCAGGGCACGAGACCGTAAACTGTCCTCAGGAGACCTGAAATCATTTTGAAGGCAGGGTGAGATATTCCTGGCTACAGAGACCCTTTTTTTTTTCTTTTTCTTTTTCTTTTTTTTTTTTTCCTTTTAGCTGGGGGGGAAAACACACGCGGGTGCACACAAACGGCGTCTGTTCCAAGGAGCGCCTCGCGTCCTCTGGAAATGAATAGAAATCAAATTGAGACACTGGTGTCCTCAGAGTGTTAAATATTTCCAAGTTCTTGCCAGGCGGGTGTAATTTATTGAATGTAGGTTTTGTGAAATAGTGCTGCTGTCAGGGCGAGATTGGCACCAGAGAAATGAAGGCGGCTAATTCTCAGGGGGTCCTCCCTGGCAAAAACCCTCTATTGAGTCCTCATGCTACTTGTGCTCATAACTGCCGAAAAACCAGGAGTGCCATCTGCAAACTGTGATTCATAAACACTCTGTCAGTCTGCCATGTACCCTGACATCATAAAATAACAAGAAGCAGCATTGTAATAAAGAGAGGAGGTTTGCAGTCGACCAATTAAATGCATCTAATTTATTTCTGTTACAGCTGAGGCTTTATTTATTAGTAAACAGCTGCATTTGTTACACTTTTTTTTTCCCCTTTTTTTTTCTTTTTTTTTTTTTTTTTTTTTTTTACTAGGAGTGTGCCAACTGGCACTTTTGATAATCCATTAATCCTAAATAATCATCTGGGTACTTCATGGTTGGTAGGAAAAAAATAGCGAGAAGGTTATTAAAAGTTAAAACGTCACCTTGCGAGGAGGCTGGCGAGGGCTCCTCCGCGGCAGCTCTGCATGAGTTATGGCGAGCTCCATTCTGCCGGCCAAGTCCTACACTCGATTTACACCTGCGAGTAAGTGGCGTGGCAGCCAGCTGAAAGGGCTATAAATCCCGAGCAGGATCTGGCCCTTGCGGATGGGTTTTGTTGCGTTGTGTGGTGTGTTGTTTTTTTTTTAAGGACAGCCTGTTTGCGGTACAAGAGGAGCATTTTGCATGTTTGGTTTACTTGCCTCCTACTTTCTCAGCGCTAACTTGATTCTCAGCAAAGCTAAAAATCTGCTAATTGGTTGTCAAAGTCTAATTAGCTGATATTACCAAAAAAAAAAAAAAAAAAAAGATAAGTTTGCCTTTTATAATTGGAGCTGAAACCCCCTACTTCCCCTCCCCTCAAACCCCCTGGTGTGTGTTAATTGAGCTCCAGGACTTTTCAGTGTATTTTAATGCTCTCTCCTTTTCAGTGCCCTGGAAAGCTTTGCAGTTAATGAGACAATAATATGTACAATCAAGGAAAAATGTAGTAAAAGCTAGGCGAAGCCTTATGGAACCGGGATGGTGTGAACGTGTGCGGATGTGGGGAGGGAGGGAGCGGTTCGCCAGCCTCCTCGAGCAGCGTCAGACAGTCAGCACCATCCCCTTTTATTTCCTTTACCTTCCTGGGCATTTCCTTCACCTCCTAAGGAGGAATACTTTTTCCCACAAAGAACCATTTCAGCAATTCAGGGAAGAAGACCGTACTCTGCATGGGAGTTGAATGAGCGGGCTACACCTGAATATCATCTGAACTACATGAACCATTGTAGTCTGCTATATTTTAGTGAGTGTGTGTGCATATAGATATATATATATATAAAATCCCCGTCGTAGCCAGGAGCTAAGCCCACCCTGACATCTCCCACACCACCCCTGCAGGACCCCAGAACCTCCCAGCGATGAGTTGGGTCGAGGGGACAGCATCCAGCCCCCATGGCCACCTCCGGGCGAGCAGCGTGAGCCACCGTGATTCGACAGCTCCGTTTTAAAGCCTATCCCCTGCCATGTATTAAAAAAGCAACGTTTAAAAGCAGTGAGCACAGGTGGGTGCTCTATATATGGGTGCTCTTTTTCGATATGTATAATAACATTGAGTTTACTTACTCAGTCATGTTTTCCTCTTTCTCCTCCTCCTATCTTCCTCCTCCACACCTGCTTTCAATCAGTCCCCTCTGCCCCGCCTGTCATCCCATCCTCTCTGCTGCTTTTACCACAAACCCACTAACGTTATATTTCAAGTCAAACTCTCAAGCCCACGACGTTCAAGCGAGTGAATCCAAAACTCGAATGGCTTTGCCAGCCTCCCCGGGCAGGGAGCCCACGTGGCAGCGCGGCCCCAGGGAGCAAGGTGCAGCCAGGAGCAGGGTTTCACCCATCCCATCAGCAGGAGTCTGTTTTTCCTTTAAATCCAAGACAGCTTTTTTTTCCTTTTTTTTTTTTTTTCCTAACATCTAAAAAAAAAAGAACATATTAAGGCCAAACGTTGCTGCTAGATGAACAACTTCAGATGCACATGTCTTATTGTTGTACGTCGCATCCGCTTAGCAGTGTGTACCCTCGACACGGTGGGTATCTGGCTGAGAAAAAACAAGTAGGAAAGTGGTGCTGCTCGAAGGAGTAATCGGGAGGTCTTCTCCATGTCATGGGTTTCGGGACAATCTCCCATCACTGCATCTCTCTGGGGTTAGCAAATTCCTTTCCATCCTTTCCATTTCCAGGTCCTCTCTTCTGCTATCCCCCTTGATCTCTGATCACTTTTGGAAGTGGTCTGAAAAGGAGTCCCTGTTCACTGAGATCTCATACAAATTTAGACTCCTTCAAAGATGCAACCCAAAAGTAAGAGCCCTCAACTTCTCCAACTCAGCATAAGTGCTTTGTCCAATGCCAGCTGCTCCAGGCTGGCGAGTTTCAGTAATTCTTATTGCACAGGTGAAGGGGCTGATAGCTTTTCTTTTTGATGATTTTTCTCAAAGATAATTAACAACTTTTCTACGTGAAGACAAGCTGGCTGGTATGTATGTTATGAATGACTGTCATGTCCATAGACTAATTTCCTCAGTTATTAGTCACTTCTTGAATGTATCAAATCTCATTCATGGGTTTCATTTGCCATGCTAGCAGCAGAGGAGAAGTGATGTAAAAGGGTTAATAGCAAAGGTGAACCATCAAATGGGATGGAAAGCACCAAAATTAGTGAAGATTTTGCCGCAGAAATAAATTTAAAGCAAAAAACAAACCCTGACAACCACTATTCTCAGATGTTGCTGGCAGCCTTCTACATTTAATGGGAACCTGACTGTGGAAGTCAGTTGGCAACACAATGAGAAGGCAAGAAGCAGAGAAAGGATCCTGCGGAGTCTGTGCTATACATGCCATTATTGTGCATTGTCATCGGCAGGCTGACTGACAGCAACCCAACCTGGTTGATGTTATCCTCTCACGTTTGCAAAATCCTCAGATAAAAAGTTCGTCCCCGCTTCTGCCTTTGGCTGTTGTGCTGTGGTAGAAGCTGAGGTCTCCAAACCCACGCTGTAGCTTGGGCAACCCTCCAGTTTTGTTGTACCATTTATTTGGTGGCCCCTGGGGTGCCACCCCTACCCAGACCCCTTTTTTAAAACTAAGTAGACTAGGTAAATCATCTCTACTCCTCTTTGGAAGACCACTCGATCAGTTTTCTAGCAGCTTTAATTTTCTGTGGCTACTGCTTTGTAAATGGGAAAGTTGCACCGGTCCCTGGGCGAGGCGGTGGAGCTCTTCATAAATAAATCTAATCGAGCCAAAACCTCTGTTGCTGAGGTTACCGCATCACTATCGGCTTAAAACACAGTGTTTGCTCTTAATGCTTAGTTCATTAACGCATTCTGTCCATTGGCTCATTTGGATCTATTAACATAATTGTTCTTTCTAAACAACTGGGTCATTCTCTCTGCCGAACAGAAGATCAAAGCCGGCTTCAATATTTTGGAGAAATCATGGAGCCAGATAAATACAAGTACTCCTCCACAAACTCACCTATTAGATAAAAATGTTCTTAGATAAAAGGTATTAGATAAAAATGTGATTTCACCTAGCATCAGCCTTGAAGTGAGACGCACAATGGCACTTATTTGAAAACAAATATCATAGCTCTGTAGCTTTTTCTTTTGTAAATGGCCTGGTCATCTCTAAAACCTAAAGCATAAATATTTTCCTGAGCAATTCTGATAAGCTTCTTTATTTCTCCCTGCCATGCTCTTGCTCCCTCCTCTGCTCCTTGCCCTGAACCAAAGGGCTGATGTCTGGAACATAAAAATAATATTCTCATTTTTAATTTCTCTCCCCTTTTACTCATTTCATTATTATTTTTTTTTTTTTAGGTGACATTGTTCTACTCGCCAAACCTGTAACTTTAACAGAGGGTGACAGGGTGACCTTGACGACAGATGTTCCTGTGGCAACAGATGGCACTAGCAAACCCGAGAAGCTGCTGTACGCCGTCTCCGTGCCACCTGTGCATGGTCAGATTGAGCACATCAATTATCCCGGCGTGCCCATTTCCAGATACAGCCAGTTGGATGGGGTGGCCCAGAAGGTCCCCTCCGTCCATGACAATAGCCACGAGGCCGGTGAGGAGGCGCTCAGGTGAGAAGGCCTCCCCTTTGCATGCCAGCGTGCTTGAAAGCCCTCAGCGAGCTAAGGGTTAAGCTTGCATCTCTCATGCGGTATTTAACGACCAATATGGTTGTGCAAAAGAGACTGCTGCAAACAGGAACACGGTGTAATTCTACCATTACAGTAATTACATACTTTATTAACTGTAATAGTGAAGTTGTACGGCCAAAGGCGATGGGAGTCTTGCAGGCTTAGTACAGGGGTGTATCCAGGTAGGCTTTCATGATCGATTAGCAAGTGAAATCAAGCAGTTTAGGTTCATATAAAGAGTTCGCCGTGCTTCTCAAGGTTGCCAGCAGTGGAAAAGGAAAAAGCAAAAAAAAAATCCCCATCTGCAACTGTGGTTGCTTTCTGGGCAGTTCTTTCTCCTGAAGGGGAAAAAAAATAATAATCGTAACATTGTCTGAAATGATCAGGAGAACTTAATCCAGATGGTGGTGTCATTTCTAAGAAAAAGCATATGTTGGCCATTATGATACTTAAATATAATGGTTTTACATTCCTCTAGTGGGCACAAAAGGCACACAACAGAGTTGGCGGGGTTTTTTAATCTTCTGAATGGTGGCAGTGGTGGTGGAGTGGTGGGAGATTTTATCTTCCAAATGGTGCGTTTCCCAGAAGATATGGCAAATTCAATTGCCGAGAGCCTGCTGTAAAAGCCATGCTCCCGTGGAATGTAAATTCGTGCATTACTCTATCCAGCAACAGTGGAGAGGCTTAATTTACTGCCCCCTTTGGATTATCATCACTTTATATATATTCTTCCAGCTTCTTTTACTTTTCCCCTTTATTTTTTATTTTTTTCGCTTTAACATGTTTTTCTTTCTGATTTGCTTTAAAAGTTATTTACGCTCCCTTTGCAGCAAATTGGGCACTATAACTAATTTTATTCTTACCATGATTAACTATGAATAATTTCCTAAGAAATGAGTCAAATTAACAAGGGGAAGAAGGAATCAATAAATCATGAAAGCAGACTATTTCTAAGTGGGGTTAAAACCACCATTAAATAAATCACAGACTCTAAATGATGACCCACTTGGATATTGGGGGGGGGGGGGGGGGGAAGGGAAATGTTCATTTAAATTGAAGTGAAAGGAAAAATGAGAAGAGTGGGCCAGCATCTGTGCCCCCTCCCCTTCTTCCCCCGTCTCCCCCCCCCCATGCTGTTCATGCAGGGGGGCACAGGGGGCACAGGAGAGGGAAGGACCCCAGGAAAAGCAGAGAAGAGATGTGGCTTCCCTGCCTTCATCACGCTGGTCCAGCTGCTCGGGGGCCATAGGGCTGCTGCTGCAGCCAAGCACGGATCAGAAGAGCTCTGGCTTTTGGACACAGAGGCATAAATGTTGTTTAACAGCACCTTCTGCCTCCAGCCCTGCTCTGCGCAGGAGCAGAGGAATGCCAGGGCTGACCCGACCTCACTCAAAATATCTGAAATGTTTTCATCTTGCTTTGATTTTGTTGTTGTTGTTGTTGTTTTTCACTGGGTTTTAGTGGGTTAGTCCCAATTTAAAGGACTTGAAAAGGACTGCAGAGTCAGGTCCACTGTGCTTCCTAGCTAGTTTACGTTACATCCTTGTAATCACGCATTAAGGATCATAGTTTATCTGATGGCATGGTGAGTGTGACAATGTCACCTGGGGCTTGAGTTTCATCTTTCCTGTTCACTGAAACTTATAAATGTAATTTTTACACAAGGAATGCCATTGCTTTTGCAGAAGCGTTGCTCATCCAGCCTAACGCCAGCAGGTGAAGAACTCTCTAAAGTGTAGAATATTGGGCAGACTTTCTCCTCCAGTTTTCTATGGGAAATAAGGGTTCAAAATACTTATTCCTTAGTTAAAAAGGAAAAGAAGAAAAAGACAAGAGAAAAGCAGTTCTGCTTGTAACTTCCTATTTGCAGTTCTTTTTATGATCTTTTCTCCTCCCTGAACACATGTACGAAATGTAGCCAATTCGCTGCTTGCTGGGCAGTTTACCTCTTACGTTGCATTATGGGCCAAAAATTGGCAGCTGGTTTAAATTATAATATCTACATTTGCTGAAAGGATGCTGTAGCCATTTTAACTGGCTCTGCGGCTTATAAAGTTAGTCCATAAAGTTGCTGAGAAGGTCACTTTCCTCATGGTCTTCATGGTCATGGGAGCTCATCTCTTTTGTGAGACCTGTGAGTATCCCATGGGCTGGAGGTGAGGGGAAGCTGTTTGTCTTCCCTCTCTTTTGTCCATCTGGCTGCTTTGGGTAAGATTTGGTGGGTAGGATTTTTTATTTATATTTTTTTCCAAAACTATGCACAGCATCAGAGGGTCACAAGGCACAAAGCAAGGCACAGCTGCTCCCTGCCCACAACCTCTATGTGTTGGTGAGAGCAGGGCATCCTCTGAAAATGAACAAGGTCCTTTGAAGCCCCAAGTCTTGCCCTCTTCTTCCAAGCCAGCACTGAAGCAGGGGACGTGCATGAGCATCTTCTTCAACCCAGTGTCCTCAGAGGTGACCTCAGCAGGTGAACCATGCTGCTTATCTCGTGCTTCTGCACTGCTCTTAAATCCTGGTCTTTGCTAATAAAAACTGAACTCTTTGGTAATAAAAACTGAATAGAGTAGTGCTTATGGACCATCCAGGAATGAAGCCTGCTTCTTCCTAAATGCTCTGTAAACGTGGACGAGCACATCCCCCTGGGACAGGCGGCCACGTGTGGGGAGGACTGGACCCATGCGATGGCCCCAGAGTTCCTCTCCCTTTCCTGCTGCTGGTGGGGGGCATCGAGGAGGGATGGGCAGGGAGCAGAGGGGCAGATGGGGAGTGAGGTGAAGGTCTGAGGGAAGGTTGCAAAGGGCAGAGCTGGGGCTGGTGGACCAAAGCCCAGCAGAGCCTCTGGCAGTGCCCTTTGTCCCAGCATGGTGCCGTATCTGGCTCCCTTCTCTTTGCGTTTCTTCCCAAAAAGTGTTTTTATGGGCAAGTATGGGACCGCCTAGTGCAAGCACATCGGTGGCCAGGTTGTCTCTGAGGACCCTGCAACCTTGGCCTCTCTCTGTAAGCAGGAGATGTATGTGCAAGGGACAGTGTATGAGGAGGCAGAAGGAGAGGGACCCGCTGCCTGCCTCCGCCACAGGGATTTAAGGCAGGTCCCTCAGGTCTGCAGGGAAGGGCTGGGGCTGAGGTAGAGACCGATGACTTGTCTGTCAGGCACGAAGGAGTTAAGACACAGAGATTAAAAAAAAAAAATCCTTAAAAAAAAACACTCACACACTCACACACTCTCACAAAACCCTGCACCCTAAATTAATTTCTGCTGGTAATCTATATCGGGTTAAATAACGCCTCATTATTCTGCAACACAGCTGAGGCTTCTCAAAATGTTTATCTTGTTTTGTAACTGGTACCTTCTGGCATATTCCAGTGCCAACTCTCCTAGCTCTTGCTATATTTCATTCTCACTATTTTTGGAATGGAGCTGCTGGTTCCAGGTGATTTAATAAATTGCTTTTTTTTGTGTTCCTTTTAACTTACCCATCTGCTCAACACATGCGTAACTTGCAATCTGTCGGCAGTTTGCAGAAAGACAAACTGTCAGAGCTGCATGCATTTGACAACTTTGTTCCCAATTAGATTAGTGGTAATTTTAACAGATTTCAGGGCAATCGAAAAAAGGGATGACATGTTATTAAAGCATCAATTTTGACAGACCCAAGCACATACAATTTCAGTGTAAATTATTTTAAATGCTTTAATTAAAGCTATGAAAGATTTACCCTTTTAAGCGGTAAGTGATTGCAAGACAAATATAAAGGGAAAGTGGATAACAGAGTTTCCTAAATGGTTTATGCTGCGCATGGCAGTCCACAAGTCACCACCACCATAATCTATGACTGTAATGTTGGAGGCATAGTTAATTATTCATAGCCTCATCTCTGGAGCAGACGTGATTAAGAACATGAGAAGCATTCAGAGATCTAAGCAGTACCTATGAAAATCAGAGTTTGAGCATTTCTGAGATCAGAAGCTGATAGGAAACAGGTTAGGAGTATCTTAACGTGGGGGATATTTTTATAAATATACTTTATTTTTGCCCCAGTTCTGCCCTGGTTTAGATGGCCAAAGCCCAGTGGCCAGGGTGATTGTGTACTTAGAGCAATTGGGGATTTTGTATACTTGAAGACACTTTACAGGCTGAACTAGCCCTGTTAAGAAAAAAAAAATACAACATTTATTATTTAAACACAATACAGCACTCTAAATTCATCACTTCAGGAGCACTGTGCCACATGTGTAGCCCATTTAACCGTTTAAATGGTTTTGTGAGTCATGGCCCCCTTCCAGCAGCCTCCCCTTGCCGCGACGCTGGGCTCGGCCCCTCTCATCCAGCTCGCGGGTCCTGGCGGCAGGACCTGTGGCCTCTCCGCAGTCCCACCTTCATCATGTACCCACGTGTTGGTCTGACTCGGAGCCCAAAGCTTCCAGGAGGACGGCTCCAAGGGTTTTGTTTGTTTTCTGTGTGGCTGGCTGCGCGATGAAGAGCTGTCTCATTTTCAGATTGTTAAATGTGCATATTGCGTTAGTCTATAAAGCATTGGTCCCACAACCTGCACTGAAAGTTTATTTCCTTTTTAATTCAGGGACTGTAGGACTTCCCGATACTATTCAGAGTAACAAGCGACAAGCATGCTGTTTCCACCCTTCCCTCTTCCCTAATACCAAGCTTGTGTGCATCTGTTTTGGGTTTTTCTCATTTCCTTTGGGGATGAGTATGACTTGGCATGACTCTGAAAAACCTGGAAGTTTTTCTTTGGAGGTTGCTGGCCCAAATGTTGCAGTACCAAAATGCAATGGAAGTGAGAGGAGCTGCTCCAGCGAGTGCTGCAGGTAGCAGTGGCAGGAAGCTCCTCAGAGCCCTCGGTCTCGTGCCCTTTCCAGCTGTCTGAGCACTGGAATATGCACAACGGGTAGCAGGCACAACAAGCTCATCAGGTAAGATGAAGTCCTGAAGGAAGTATCTCACCACCTTTGGGACTGTTTAGTCCTGTGAACCAAACTTTGAAGGGTTTCACAGCTGGGATGGCTCCCAGATCCACTCAAACCCCTTCCTCTAGTGCTCTTCTTAGCTGGTGTGAATCAGCGAAGCTCCATTTAATTCAGTCAACCCACTCTAGTGTGCACCAGTGTAAGATCTACCTGATGGTGTCTTGATCAATGAGCACAGGCCTCTTGGGATGTCTGAGTCTGGTGTGAAAAATCACCTTCCTTCTTAAAAAGTGAAGGAGATTGTGCATCACAGATCAGACTCTAAGAGCAAGACTCTCCCAAATTGATGGCACTAGCTGGCCAGCAAGAGGACTGGGCCAAAATAATGGGTAAAATGAGAAAGCAGATAAACATGGGCAACCAGGCCAGGTTGTTTCAACACTGACCACAGACCATCCATGCTCATCCTTAGAAAAATGCTTGCACAGCATGGATAATCTGCCCAGAGATCCTCTACCAGGCAGTCAAGCACAGCCCATCAAAAGACCTCACCCCAGTATAACCACCTGCACATGTATAATGTTGTACACTGGGGCCAGCTTAATAGGGTGAAAATACACCACTGGCACAATGGAAATGCTAGGAAAATGGGAAAATTTTATTTCATCAGTGCAGTCAGTCATGGTTTTCTTGTCCACAGACCAGGAGAGGAGCCAGCAGGACCTACAGTGCAGGTGAGTTACTGTCTCCGGTGCTCTTCTGATGCAACACCAAGTAGTATGGAATTACAAGAATATCATGTTTTGCATAAACACTGAGACTTAGGAGGAAGACGGATGGAGAGAACTGCCTCTTGAATCCTGTGGCCTTCTCCTTGCTTCATAGCGCTTCCCCTTCTAACAGAGCTCTAGTTGTTTGGGCTCAAAACATGACATTCAGGTGATTTTAGAGAGTTCATCTTCATGGCAGATGAGAGTTGGTGATAAAGGCTCGAAAAGCTCGAAATCTGAAAAATCTTCCTATTTTTAGCAAACTTATTTAAAGGTTGCAGGCCCATTACCGTTTCTGAGATCAAATCACTGGTGAAGGTAGTCTTTGTAAACTAAACAGAGACCAAAAATTGCTTATTTAATCAAGTCACACACAAAACAGAGAAAAAAAAAAAAAAAAAAAAAAAAAAAAACACAGCTTGCATACATATCAAGCTTTGCTGCTTAATCTATTTTATAATGTTTTGCAATTAACAGGCCAATGTTCATCAGCTGATAAATAATTAACAGCTGTTGTTGTTTCTAGGGCATGACGTAAAAGGCTTACATAGGACAAAAACTAGCTTGAGTTGTTTGCCAGAACTCTGACCAAACACACATTTATAGCTCACAAAAACAAATTTATTTGAAAAATTGCACTTTATGGTATCTCTAAGGGAGTCCTCTTTATGAGCCTGCCAAGCATATTAGAAGAAGTATTCTCATGCTCTTTTTGTCAGCCAGGTATTGGAAATCTAAAATGAAAGCTTCTCATTTTTACTGGCATTATTCAGACATACCAACGATCCAAGCGTAAACACAAAGAAATTTTTTTAATGATTCACCTACAAGTCACTAGTATCTATAGTTTTCTGACATTGCACATGGGATTGTTTGGTCTTTGTTCAAAATCCTCAGCTCTAGGAGGAGAGGGATCTGAGTTTGGTGAGAGGTAGCCTCTCCTGGTGGGTTTGAACAAATGTAGTGGTCTAGTTTTTATTCATCTGAAATAAAATCAAGCATTGACTTGCTGTTAACTCTGGCTATAAATGGGAGACACAGAGAACAGATCGTTTGGGAGTACCCTTTGGATGCACCTGGCTGACTGTCTTGTGGGGGCTCACAACATTTTGTTTACTTGCATCTGTTTTGAGTAAGGGTAGGCTCTGCATAAGCCACAAATTCCAATGAGAGCGGTGTTTACAACCGAATTCTAACTGGAGGTGTGCTCAGTAGTTTCTTCCAAAGCTTTTCTGATTTATTTATTTCTATACTACATACTCATCAAGCAATTACATGCCGTCTTGACTGAGAGAGGGGGATGACTCCTGTTTACAGCAAACACAATCATCTATGATTAAGCAAGTTTATGCCATGCCCATGCAAAAGTTCAGTCTCCCACCTAGACAAGCTTTTCTCCCATTGCAAAGACTTCTACTGCATCAGAGAAATGCAGTTCTTAATCACAGTAATTACAAAATAGTTTCATGCAGATTCTAGATATTGTAGCTTTAGACCGAGGAGCATCAGAAAGAAAAGAGTCAAAAACTTGAACAAGTCTCCAAATTAAAAATGTGAAGCTATTGTAGACAGCTGAAGATATATATGATGTATTCATGTCAGTGCATGTCACTGAAGAGGTTTTCAGTAACATTTTGTACTATTTGGAGTTTCCTAAGTGTTGCAGGCTTCATGCCCAGGTATATCGGTTTGCTGTAATACAGCCAAGTGACCAAGGTGTGAAAAACTAAGGCCAGGTCAGTATCTGCCAGGTTGGGACACAGTCTCCCAGCCAACTGGAGATGGTTGGAAGTGATAATTGCTGCTATGTGAGAGCTGAATGTACTTGTGGATTCTTCACCTAATTTTTAAGTATGGGCTTAATCACGAAAGTGTGCTTTAACCACAAAGTCGTCCAAATTCTCTCCTCTGCACACTGACATCTGTCTCACTTGGATTCAGCTTCTCCTACCTGTTGTGTGTCTCAGCTTATCCTGACTTAGCACTGGGGCCTCATCCTGGTGTTGGCATGATTGTGTATGTTGAAAAATAGAGATGTATGTTTTCTGCACCTTGCCAGCACAGTGACCACTTACCCTCAGTTGCACATAAATACTGAAAGAGCTGGAGATGTGCCTTGGCTGATACCCCAGGGTGAAGATACAGGCTCAGACTTTGCCGTGAACTCACATTGCTTCTTGCAGGTAGAACCGGCCATGCCCAGTCTAAGTGGTGGTGTATAAATACAGAGAGAAGGAAGGATGAGAACAGACCCTCTTGCTCTCCGTTGACAGAAGACCTCAGGTATCTAATGTAGATAGAGAGGGCTTCTTCAGAGCTGGCTGTCTGCTCAGAAGAACAAATAAACCCTCTTCCCTGTGTTGCACCTTGACTGTCCAGTTCACGGAGAGCAGCAGTTGTTTGTGATTCTTCCTCCAAACAGTGGTGGTAAAATCAGGACTGCTGGCAGCTCCTGTTGGCTGCTTGTCCCCTATAAAACCCTGGAGTGACCGCTGCTGTAAAGTGCTCACAGCCAGTATTACTGATGTATGGTGTCCTCAATGTTAGCAGGAAGGCTGAACATGATCCTTACTGGCTCGGAGGAGAAATGACCCGAGGTCCTTTGCCAGGGTTGGCCTGTCTATGAACACACAATCCGTGAGGTTTTTCTCTCATTTCCTTTTTCTAGCAACTTAGTTTATACTCTTCTCCCCCTTTATCTTTGCACCAATTCAGACTTCCCCAAAGCCGGATTGCGCATCGCACTGCAAGAGCAGAGCCCTGTCTCTTAGAAAGGACAGATTTTTAAGCTCTCCACCCCAGGGGATGTGTCCCAGACTGCTGTCAGTGGGGTACCCCAGCTCTTCCCAAGCTCTCTGGGTCTCCTGGTGTATGCACAAGCCCGGCAGCTTGCCCGGTGAAGGAAATGCTATGCCTTTAATCGCCCTCCCTGCGGCGGGTGCGCACTTTTCTGCTTATTCTGAGCTGACAGGTTTAACATGTCGCCTGGTACATCAGCCTGCATGGTCACCGGAGAGAGGCACCTCTGGCAAAAGTTCAGAAGTCAGTGTTTTGGAAAGATTGGTTTGACCAGCTCTCAAGCGAGAGCAAATCCCAGACCGAATGCAGTCAAATCTTGAACGACATTTAACCGCTGTGGTGCTGCAGCGTGCTGATATCCTCTTAACCTGGAGAGGACTGCTTAAAGCTTCACGTTTTACTTATTATTTCTTTTCTGCTCTGTTGGCAGGGGGGACTTGGGGTGAAGACAGTTTGTTTTCACTTAATTCTAATTAATTAATTAGTTTGCTTATGGTTCTGGCCCAAGACTACAGGGTAGACTAGCAATTTTGGATGTTGCCTTGGTATCTGGACTTCTGCAATACGTAGCATTGCAGTGAGTACATATGTTCCTTATTGCCTCTTCAGGGCTTTTTATTAAGGGATCTTAAGATTTACTGCACGTTGCTTTATGAAATTGCCAGGTCAAAAAACTTTTTTTCTTCTCATCCTTTGGTATTCACTTTGAAGGGAGAAAGCTTCTTAAAAAAATAAAATAAAATAAAATAAAAAAGGCAAGCAAACAGTTAATAGTAAGCAGTGCCCAAATTACACATTTCTTAAACTCATGGCCTACTTTACTAATCAGTTGTCATAAGATGTCAGATGGGGACCCGTCACTGAAGAATTGCAGAATGCAGCCAGTGAAGCAACTAATTAGTTGGACAGTGGCATGAAGGTGTGCATCCCAGAGGAGCTGAAATGATCAGAGCAGGTGAAGAAAGTTTGGACAGATCGGTGTCTCCATAGTATACAACCCAACACTTGGCTGAATCGTGGCGGTGCTGAGGGTGAGGGCAGCGGCGTGGGTCCTCCACCAGGGACTTGGTGCTGTGGGGGATTGCAATGCTGCTGCTTTCGGAAAGAAGCACGAGTCAGCTGCATGCTTGAAGGAACGTGACCTGAGATGTGCAGGGACTGGAAGAGCTGAGCAGCTTCTGGGTTTCGTTTGGCTCCTTGCAGCTTCTGCTGCACCTGAGGACAAAAGCCAGGAGTAAGGGACCCTCAGACCTCTGGAATAAACGTAAGAGCCTCCATTGTGAGCAAATAGATGTAAAAGAATAAAGCTTATAAACTTCTATAAGTGGCCCACCTGCTCATTTAATAGTTTAAATTGTGTCCTATGTGTGCTGCATGACTTTCTTTCCTTCATACCATCCCAATACAGGTACACCCCATGGGTGCAGCAGCAAAACAAATCCTCTCCAGAACTCCTCCCAAGGGTGAGCCCCCACCAGGAGAGTGGCTCAGCCTGGGATTCTGGGGTCACCTCATCAGCAAGTTCACAGCAAAGATGAGGATCCTCCTCAGCTTCCCCTCTTTGGGTACATGGAAAACTCAAAAATGGATATTTGACTTGAGATCCTTGGCAAAATCAATCTCAGTAGAAAACCTCCATCTTAGTGCTTTGATTTTCAGATGGTTTTGCACACTGCTGGAGCAGTTTCACAAGATAAGAACCATTGCACTGTATTCAGGATTACACCTAGCTGAGTCACAGGAGTTACTGGGTATGTTTCCACTTCTGGAGCTTTGTTCCTGTAATGCTCAATTCAGTGCAGCAGACAACTTCCCTGGCACCAAATGGGATAATGCAACACTCAGCCTGGATCAGTGACCTCAGGACTGGCCCCAGCCGAGCAAACGAGTGCCACCAGAGGATGCTGCTGCTCCCGTGATGGTGTGACTGTGGCACAGGTTGCTGGTGGTCTTGGAGGACACCTCAGACAGGTAGTGCACACCATGTGCCCTGGCAGAAATTCTCTCGGCAAAGCCAAGTAAACACTGTCTGAAGGTGTAAAAGCAAAAGGGCAGCAGTGCTCTTGATCCTGCTGAATTCAGGCAAGATACTTGCTCAAGGGACAGATTCTTGGTTCCAAAAAAGCTGCTTCAACCTTTGAGCTGCCAAATTCCTTCCCCCCATTACCTCCCATCTTTCTTTCCAGTATAGCACAGCTACTCTGAGTCATTGTTTATCTAATTTAATTAACATTTGCCAGTGCCTGCAACCTAAAACACTGTCTTAAAACATTTGCTTGAAAAGCCTCCTTGTCCCAGAGCTGTCATTTTTTAGCATGATGGATAATGGATAGAAATAATTATCCTGAACAAGGTTAGACAGCTTAAATGATTTGAGTTTCAAGGAATTAGTAAGCTTAGCTAAACATCTTATTTTTCAAGACACATTAATAATAAAAACACGGTGATGGCCATAACGGATTGTAAAATCTGCACTCTGCTAAAACACGCACGGTCTCTCGCAGGTAGCTGTGCCCACCATGCCTTCACCTAGGGAGATTTAAATCTGATATGTCACAAGTACATGATATATCATCTGATAGGTCACATTGCATTGAAAGGACTTCAGGTAACTTTGAATCCCAAGTAAAATTCTTCCAGTGCCATTGTCCGATTCAGCCTGTCCAAGTAGGAGGGCAATGTATAAATGGGTCTAGGGAGCAGACAAATATTTTATCCACCAGCCATGCAAGTATATATCGGCAACCCAGGTAGATAATTGTTGCCCAAGATTATGTTTCTACTGCACAGGTTGGCTACAGTGACTCATGGGCTGCCTAAACCATGCTGCCTGCTGAGGTCCATCAAAAAACAGTCCTACAGCCACGTCCCCTGCAGCAGCCCTGGAAAAAGCCAGAAGAAATGAGAAAGCAGAGCCTCTGTGCACACCAAGTGAGTTACTTCATTACTTCGGGTTTACAAAGGTATAGCTGACAGCAGGATTGGGCTCACTGCCTCTGCATTATTTCCCCCGTCCATAATTTTGGGGAAATGTAAGTTTTGACTTAATCGTTGACCTTTATCTTTGAAGAAAAACAGAACTTCTGCATGAAATTGCCAAAAATGAGAGTAACGATTTGTAATTGCTTAATTTTGCTCCTAGAAACCCAGGTGCAGCCGGGCCTCCGAGGTGCTTTGTGCAGCGCAGGAGTGGGCTCTTCTCCAGGGAGCCTCAATCCACGGCGATAAGGCAGACAAAGTAAGCACGGAGAAAAATAGGCTCTTGGCGGAGAAGTGACAAGCCGCATGCAGCGGGACAGAGGAGACACCTACTCCCTGCCCTGTGCGTTGCACGATGATGAATAATCAACATCCTCCGTGCAGCGAGACACCTGGACCTGGTGCTGTCCCCCGGGGTGCGGAGCAGAGGGTCACATCCTGGTGCCCATCGGCTGCTGGTGGCAGCGCAGAGCCACCCGGTCATCCCACCCCAACCCAGATAGTCTGAAGCATCAGATGCATCAGCATGGTGGAGATTTCCACCTCAAGTGAATTATTATTATTATTTTTTTAAAATTCATTCACCAAGTTTTATATTTTGGGGGCCTTTAGGAAAATGAAATAAAAACCTTCATCAAAAATTACGTCCCTTTTCACTGCTGAAAGTAAATGAAAATTTCCTGTATAAAGATGGAGAATTTGCAGACCCACTTAGTAAAATCCAGAAGTTTCACTTCAATCCTCACTTTTTATGTTTCCAAATTTGTTTTTTAAAGATCTCTGCATCGGTGTCGAACGATTTAAAATTCCTCTGGCAAAGTACAGTTTTATTGCTCCGAAGCTAGCATAAAGCTGAATGGGTGGCTGTATTTCAAGCAAGGAGCTGTGGGAGAGTGCAGCTTGCAAATGGCAATGGAGCCCAGAAATTGAACTCTAGCCTTTCTATTCAGTGCTCTTTTTATTATTAAGTCACAGAATAAGTAAAATGTTACAGGGACACTTTAAATCTGCACTTGTTTGTACAGCATCCAATGAATATGTGATGGGCTAAGAAAATGAAAAATGTGGGGCTGCTGAAAATAAGGAAAAGATTGGGTGTTGAAGAATCAAGTATGGTAAATTATGGGGTACAGTTAAATCCATAATTCTAGCGTGAAAGAGAAGAACAGGGCTTTGGTGCACTCTTGCGGTTGTGGGGCGTCTTTGGGGTAGGTGCCTCTGTTTGGTGGCTCAGTGGATGGGAGGAGGCAGAGATGGCCAGAAGCTGCCTCAGCTGTAGCAAAAGGAAAAAAAATAATTTTAATATCTGAAAATCCCTTGTTTTCTGATTTTTTTTTTTCCAGATTTGAAATAAAATGGCCCAGAACTGAATTGCACAAAACGTTTTATTGTGCCTGTGAAAACGTTGGGACAGGCAGGCAAGAGTGTGGAGCAACCATTTGCACAAGCATCGAGGTAGGACCTGAACCACACTTGGGTGAAGGACACCTGCAGGCTACCATGCCTCTAGATGATAAGAAGCCTAGATGATAAGAAGCCTAAATGTCTGGCTGATGCATCTGATTTCGACTAATGGAGTCTTGCTTTGTTTTTAAGGGCCGAGAAGTTTCAGCCAGAGCTGGCTAAGGTTCACTGGCAGGGCTACAGCTTAGTGCAAGTGGATTCTGCGTTGTGTTTCCTTACGGCTCTTCTAGCTGGCATTTTAAAAAGACAAATACTGTGTGCAGTTCTGAGGAGGGATGTGTACGTCCTGTGCCGCTGCACACCAGCTGGGCCGCAGGAAGGCTCTTCTCCTTGGGCTTTCCTGAGGTTGCAGGTCCCTGAGGAGCTCGCTCCGTGGTGCTTCTCACCACCAAAGGCAGTCACGGCCATGGAGGAACGAGGGGGCAGAAATACATCAGTGCAGCTCCCATGCTGGGAGGAGACCCCGTTACCTGTTCCTTCCTTTGTAAGACAGTGCATGGGATGACCACCAGCATTTCCCCAGCGTTTCCTGCTCAGAGCCAGACTTGGTGAGTAGTTTGGGTAAGCGTCCCTACCCCAACAGGCATTAACAACTCCCATTGACGAGAAAGCTGGAGGCAGGGGAGCACGACTGCTTTCCCAGGCAAGGACTATAGCCAACTGCCCCAACCCTGGCACCACGGAGGCTGTACTTTTAAGAACGACCTGCAATTTTGATGTCCTTAATTGCATTTTGATAATCCAGGGTAGGAGATGCAATGCAAAGATTGTGCCCATTCCTATGCCCTTAAGCATGGTGGAAGAGAAACCTACAAAAATAAACATTTCCAATACTCATGGCTGACTGGCCAGGGACTGATTCATTTTCTCACCAGTACCAAACCAGTTCCTAGGGGATCAGCACTGGCCCTGCAGCTCCTACACTCAGCTGGCATTTTGTCCAGGCCTCGTGACTGTGCTTCTCATTGCCCGGGTGGGAGGAGGTGTGAATCCTTATTTCCAGCATGCTGGGAAAGAGTGGAAAGGGCTGCCCCTGCGGCTCTACTTCCTAGCCCTGTTTTCAATGTGTTTCAGATTTCACAAAGCCATTTTAACTATTTTTCGCCCTTCTCCTAGCTTGAGAAAATAACAGAGTTACATACTATTTATGGCCTGACAGCATTTTTACATGCAATAGCAGGAAAAACATGAACACTAAGGAGATGTTACCTGTGTTTTCCATGCTCCAAATGAGGGGCAAATGACCCATGAGCTACCAATTTCTAGTGTTGTAAAAAAAAACATGTTTTGTTTTCTGTAGGTCAGAGATGGATGGGTCAGAATTGTTAGGCAGATGGAAGAAATCACCAAGGCAGACAGTCCCAGGAGTAAGAAAAAAACCTTTTGTTTGTCCCTATGAAAAAAGCCCCTATGTTTGTCTACCACAAAAGTGAGTCAGGTGAAGGGGATTTGGATGGGGCACCAAACCAGCCAGGAGCCAGCAGGGCAGTGGTTTTACAATATGATGCTGAAAAAATGCTACGGAGAGCTACCAAGGCTGGGGTCTACGGTGTAAGGGTAGACATGCCACGGATGAAATTCTGCTCCTAAAAGGCATCAGCAAACACCCTACTGCCGTCAGTGGATGGAGCTCTTGTGGCATCCAGGATGGTTGCAGCTCTGCGTTCAGTGCAGCTCTGCCCCTTGGCCAGAAACTGGAATCATGAGAAAGAAATCATAACACACGATGGGTATCTGCTCCTTGGGTTCGCCTTTCGGTAGCACGGTTGGGTTTTGATGCAATTTGTTTCTCATGCTTGTGGACGTGTAATGGGAGGCAGAGCGTTCATTACGGGGAGCCACAACCGAGAGATGAATAACACGGCCAGGTGCCAATGTTAGCATTGGCCCCGCGGACCGATCGTGTTGGTTACCTGCATTAATTGCTCATGGCAAAACCAATGGCTTGGTTTTCCTTAGGAACTACTTGGTAATTACAGAGCGAGTCCAACGAAAGCAGTAGTAAAGTATAATTACGTAGTTACGTTTTTTTACAGTTACCAGGTTATTGTTGGATGTATATACGTAATTAATGTGTCAGCACTGTGTGCTGGGGGGCTGGGGGACGCCTGGCTTTGGAGCACGAAGTAGCTGCAGCTTCCCCCATCGCTGGTGTTTTAGGAGGTGTGACAGCCTCTGCTCCTCCTTGGTGGGAGGCAGCGCTGCTTTGTCCCCTGCCTTTCACCCACGGCGCTCTGTCCAGTCCTTGGCATGCCTCTCTCATCCCCTCCCATCTGCCAGCCTCTTTGCTTCTTGCCTGCCCCATGTACGTGTGGCTGAAGTGTTTCTGGTTGTCCCTCGAGGGTGTTAGCCAAACACCACGGCAGAAAGTGCTCGTAGTGCATCAGGCAGCACCGGGGGAGTATGGGGAGGACGGGTGTGAGCACCAAAAACCACTGCTAGCACAGCTGTAATTTTTAAAGGCTAAATGCAGAATGGCTGCAGTGGGTCTTTTTTGGTCACATGCAGACTCCTCTACGTTGTGCATGCTGAAGAGAGCAGATTGTGGATTTTTATTGAAGGAAAAGGAAGTTGCTGTACAAGGGAAAATTTCAAGTTGGCTACTGGAAAATCTGATGGGGGCAATCAAAATGCAGCACTGTGTTCTGGGTTGCTTTAGGGTCACACCAATGTATGGAACTCCGTTTGCCCACGTCCAGCAAGCCTCAGGTGAAAGCCCTGGTCTGAAAACCTCATGGTATCCCACTGTAAGTCCCATCAAACATACAACAGTTGTGACTTGATTTTTCTTCTGCAAAGAAAGCATTTCAGCATTTGGCTGGAAACAAGTGCCAGTTAGTGTTCATTATATCTTTCAAATAGAAAATCAGTGAATATGAATGAAAGAGTGAAAAATGTTCTTTAATAATTTGGGACTTTGTAGATTAATAACACATCTTTTCCCCCATTATATGAAAATCAAACAAGCTAACCAATGCAACATTTAGAAAACCCGTGATCTTCTGATCATTCCAGCAGAAAGTGTTTAGGTATTTGCAGAGCAGTCTCTAAGGTGGGTTTAGATTTAGGGATTCACTCAGGCATCTGCTTAGGTTCCGTTGATGCCATAACACCTAAATCCTGTTCCTAAATAACAGTGCTTTCCCAGATGAGGATTCAGAGTGGAAAAGTGTCTCTCTGTTGGGTCCATTTCGCTGGTCCCCGCAGAGCTGCTCCACCAGGGTAGGTGGGGTAGGACACTCCGCACTGCCTCTCTGCTGCGTTTCCAGTGATTTTTCAAGGGTCAGTTGACTTTTCCTAAATTTAAAACACATTTCTATGGAAACTGTGAGCCTAGAAGAATGATCTGAAAAAGTTTAATAAAATACCTAACAGCATCCAAGAGAATGGCAATAGAACATCCTAGAATGGTGTGTGGGACTTACTATGTGGAGGATATATCCACTATTCGCCGGTCAGCCTGTGTGCCCTCTGCTCCCCTTGCATGGTGCTGAGCAGCCTCCTGTGCACTACCTGTGACCGTGGGCAGCCATCACGGCCGCTGGTGCTGGGAGGCAATTTGGGCAAACTGGAACCGGGGAATCGAAATGGGATGAGGTGGTCTCAGTTGAGCAGGTTTGGCTTCCAAACCTGTGTTCACTCTGAGCTGTTTTTGTGATCGTTTTACTTTCCCTCCTGTGCAGGTCAGATTGGCTGGGGAAATATTACAGAAGCTAGAAATATTTTTTGTTCATTGGTAATCACCCCAGATCCCTCTGGTTCCTTTCAATATTCAGCATTGCCCACTGCAGAGAGTTTCTTCCAGCAGGTCCCAGAGCAGACCGGGCTTCTTGCACAACCAAACCTCTCCCTGGAGGGAAATAAAAGCACACGGGGGGAGTAAAGCCTGTGCGGCTCACTCGGTACAAACTGCAGCATGCCCTTGTCTGGGCACGGAGGTCGGCGGTGGTGCAGCAGTGCCTGCATGGAGGCTATTTCCAACTCCCATAAAAATCTTTATGTCTCCACGATCAGGATTCAGCGATGCAAATCTGCTGTGTCAAAGGAAGATGCTGCTGTAAATGAATTAGTACAAGAAGAACTTCTTATTTAAGAAGTGCTGACTCTGCACTCTCCCCTGTGCCCTCACTTTTAAAATTGAAGTCTGGGTTTGCTGCATGCTATGATCTATATTTAGGCACTTGTAAATGAAGTTTTGCGGTCACATGGCTGCATTCTTGTACGGCTCCATGAAGTAGTTTTTTCACATTACTGAGATTTATACGTTTGTGTTTGCATATTGCAGGTGTTTCCATAAAAGCTAAGGATAGCCACATTAAGGAAGATGGCCTGAAAAAAAAAAAAAAAAAAAAAAAAAAAAAGAACACACGAAAATTTTACTGAGCACACCTAAAAGCACAGCCCTGGGGCAAAAGTGTGAAGTCATTGCAGAAACAAGGGAGTTGCAGACAGGTAAGACTGATGGATTTAGACCTTTTCGGAGCTCCTCCTCCAAGCAGGGGGTGGAGCTGTGCAAGGGGACAGCATCCCTTTTGGGATGTATCCCATGCAGTGCCCCAAGTAAGCGGCGAGCCCTTAGCAGAATATTTCAAAATGTCAGAGTGCTGCAGTGCTGAGCTCATGCTATGCAAATGCTAGCCTGATGAATTACGTGCTGTACACACTACACACAAATCCTGTCCCAGCCAGCCCTGGAAGAGGAGATAGCATTCTCGCCGGTGTGTCCTCCGCTCCAGGAAACTTGCCAGGAGGTCACACTATAATTCACGCTCTGCTGATGCTTTGTAAAAGTTGCAGCCCGTACCTTGGCTGCTGCGCTGCTGACCCCAGCATCCGTGTCACCTGCCGGCCCCTCGGAGCCTGGTGGCCGACCGCATCCCCCTGCAGCTCTCACGGGCAGCACACACCCAGTCCTGCCCTGCCCGGGCTCAGCCCAAAAGCTCAAGATTATCAATACTTAATTTAACCTGGTTCAGGACGTGCAGTAAAGTGGTACTATCACATCTTCCATGAGGCAGTGCTGTGAAACAGAAGGTTTGCTGGAGAGAAGGGACAGGGCGACAGTACAGGGGGATTTCAGAGAAACTTGAAATAATCCTTAAAGGTTGAGGTGGTGCGTGCGGTAAAGGTTTGGGGCAGAATGGTGCAAAGTTTGGCCATGGGGGGAGAGGGTTTTCTTCCACCCCCTTTCCATTCTTGCAGGAGGACGCCCGTACAAATCCTGTCCCTGGCAAAGGACAAAGCAGGGGCAGGCGGGGGCAGAGGCTGCACGCCCAGAGGTGCCACCCTGCTTTTTTGGAGCCTTCTGCCTTTTCGGAGGCTCGTTAGGGAACGAAAATCTTCCATTTCCTGCTGCCACAGACAAGGCTGGGTGCTGGCCCAAATGTGGGTCAAGACTGACACCCTGTGGACAACTTACTCTTTTTCCCATGTCCTCCAGGATTTTCTCTCCTGCTGCTTTCTTTTTTCCTATTTATTTATTTATTTATTTATTCCTCCTTCCCCTTTGCCCCCTCCACCCCACCCCCGGTTTGCCTGCACAAACGTTGCAAGCACCCAGTTTGCACAGGGGCTGTTGCTGCAAGCTCAGCCAGCCCAGGCGGTGTGCCGGGAGCAGCATTTCTCACCCCTAAAAAGTGAGGGGCTGTAGAAAGAGCCCCAAATCCCCCTTCTGGTCCTTTTTGGTTTGTCCCCGGCTTGCACTTGGTTTCATTGGTATCTGTCAGGGCCCGGCCGTCACTCCTGACCCCCATCGGTGCCTCTGCTTTCCCTCTGCTTTTCAGCTCACCCCAGCTCTTCTGTCGTGCAGCTCATCAGCTGGAGCACAGTGAGCTCCTGGGGCTCATAAATCTAGCTGCTGCTCGCAAAATTTGGCAAGTATGACCCGAGGCTGTCTGTTAAACGGGGAGAAAAATTGCACGGGCTTCCCTGCAGTCACCCCCCTGCCCTCCCCAAGCTGCCCTGGGTGAGGATTCCTGCCTGAACACAAGAACTCATCAAAAAATAAGGGTTTTATAGAGACTGCTTCTCCTCTGGTCACCACAATGGTCCCTTCCTAACCTCAGACCTGCTGGGGTTGGACCATGCTCTCCTGATGCTCCTGGCATTATCCCCAGCAAGCAAGATCTGATGTCCCAGAGCAGGCTGATCGACACCAGCTGACAACCTGGACACCCCGTCTCCACAAAATAAAATAAATAAATAAACAAAAAGGTACGGTTTTATTTTAAGCAACAAATAGTTCAGTTTTATATTGGTGAGAAATTCCTCATCACTCATTTAATTACGTGGGCCTAAAAGAAACCATAATGTTCTGGCATGCCTGTGTGCTGGGAGTGGGAAAGAGGGGGGTGTCAGAGCCCTTCCAAAAGTTTATGTCCTTTCTTACCCCTGGCAGTTTAACCCTGCCAAATCTGCACAAACCTATATATATCCGAAAGCCAAGGCTGGAAGTAGATTCCTTAAAACCCGCAAAAGAAGCAAATATAAGGGCTGTAATTTTTTCCAATGACATTTATATGCTGTCATTAACTCTGCTTTAGCTGGTACAGTTTAAAGCTTTCAGAGAATGTAACTTCAGCTGCACCAACTACCACTTTCTGCTGACCGGAGCTGCAGGGTTTGCCTGGTCAGCCCACATGGACTCTCTGCCTTTTCCACAGTATGCAAAAGCTCGACGAGGAATAGGTCTTGTAGAGCAAAAAGTCATTTTTGCTGTTATTATGAAATTTTCAGCAATCTAGGCCTCAGCATGCATCCTTGTCGGAAGAAGAGCTATAGATCAGGTCTCAGTTTCTGGCGTTGCGTAGAACAATATTAGGTCAAAAGAGATGGAGTTTGTCTGGGGAGGTGTTGTTATTTTTCCAACCCTATTCATGACTCTCCATGTGTTGTATCCCGTCCCTTAATATTAGGAGGCAGCACCCTGGCAGGAATCAGAGCCCTCAGAAGGCACTAGGGAAAAAAAAAAAAAAAAAAAAAAAAAAGTAGGAAAGCATCAAACAAATCTGCACTGTGTCAGGCACTTACTAATGAACAGCAGGAGTGGGAAGATCTGCAAGGAAAAGAGTGTGGGGCAAGAGTGTTGAACTCTCTGCTGGTGTTGAACTCAAATACGCAAACAAAAATATGAAGGGTGTGACGATACTACTGGGCTGTGGGAATGGGAGGTGAGAGATGCCAAGGTGAGCACAGGAAGCTGTATATCACCTCCAAGATGTGGCAAATCTGAAAAATTCTCCGCCTTGGGAAACATCTCATCCCAGTTCCCAACTCAATGCAGATTTAGCCACTCGGCCTGCAGAAGGGGGCCTTCAGGTGTCTGTTCCAGTCTTTCATGCTCGGGGGGAAGGTACGGCTGTGTGCCATGGAGCAGGTGATCTATTTCACCCCAGAGATGGCTGCAATTTGCAGGAAATCTATTGCTTGTAATCTTCATAATTGCACTGGATGTTCTTGCTAAAGATGTGCAGCCCGGGTCAGCCTTGCTACCAGGGCCTCGGGGGGAGCACTGTAGCCGTCGTGCTCGGATACAACAGCTATTGGCAGAGTTAGAAAAGGGTCAGGCCACCACGGTTTGGTTGGAATTTAAATTTGGTAGATTTGAGGTAAATAACATGGCCCTCCTGCCTAGTTTTCAAAGGATAGTTTATTTTTTTGGAAAGTATAATATGCTTTTGGAAAGTGTACAGGCAGCAATGGGGATGAAGGGCTCTGTGTAACAATCAAGTTTTTACCTTTTAATTAACAAAGCTTTATAAAGAATTTCAATTCAGAATTGCTAAACAAAGAAACTATACAAGCCCCAGATGAGATCTAAACAGCTTCCAAAAGACATTAAAAAAAAAAAATACTGGGCCACATGTTTTTTCTTATGTCTCTTGAGTCCATTTATTCCAGACATCTGACATGCAATTCAAATTTCCAATAGTTTTAGGTAACCATGTCCAATTTAGAAACCACAGCCTTCAGCTAAGCCTACCTACCTCCCAAATCAGTCCAGAAAACCAGAGCACTTGCTGATACTATGCATTTTCAGATTTGCAGAGCTTTGTTATGTGTGTGCCATATATACTTGGGCTGAGTTTTCTGGCTCCGTGCAATCCATTTAGATACATTTCATAGACCTGTAGTCAGTGGTCACAGTTAGATAAATTATAGTTCTTAATGGAGAGCCTGTTTGTGCTTTCAAAGAGTAAAACCGCTATAAAATTGATCTCCTCTTTTGAGATGCCTTTGACGGCGGTTGTCGTATGGCAGTTCGGATGAGACGGAAGCGAAGGGCTCCCTGTGGATGAAGGACTAATGAGCTTTATTTCTGGCTTGGAGACTTGGGCTGAATTCTTAACCTTTCTGTGCCTGATTGTTCATATCTTGAAAGTGGAGATTAAACAGGGCCTTCATGAAAAGTAAAACCAAACCACAGAGGAAATCCTAAATTCAGATACGTGCAAATAATGTCCTGCTATGTGCTTTTTCCTAATTCCCCACAGGAAACTCCTGGGTAAGGAATTCAGGGTGTCTGGGATGAGGCTGGTAAGGCAGGGGATACCACGGCTGCATTAGGTGCTGGTTTCCACTTCACCCTTCTCACCTCGCTCCATAAAACCTGGGTCATCCAACCCCACCTACCCCAGCAACCTGATAGATCTCACATGGCGAGGCTCCTGTCATCAAACATCCACTCTTTCAGGGCCCTGAGGAAATACTTGGTGGTCAGATGTAATTTCCAAGAGAGCTTGGCTGAACAGAAATTATGGAGCAGTTTCTCTGCTGCTAAACCCCAAAGTCAGCAGAGACTTCATCAGCCTTGAGCAGTGAATCTTGCTCGGCTGGTAAGTGGCCATCACTTTATCCTGTAATCTCTCATTCATTTCATCTATTTTTATCTTCCCAGTTCTCTTTCCAGTGGGAGCGTTCATACACAGTCACAAACTCTGCTACTGGGGAAAAAAATAGGATTTGAATCAAATTTATTGCTGTTAATTTCTTTCAAATTGTTTCATGAATCAGAGCTATCGGTGGTGAAACATCTGTTCATCTGCAGCATAAAGGCAGCCTCTGACATGGTGACTGGGGAAGAGGCCAAGAGTGGAACCAGTCTCTGGTAGGGTTTAGGGCTTGGGAGGGCAAAGGGGAAAGCTGGAAAAGTCACCTGAACCATTTTGATATCTATTTGATGTTTTTATGGCCATTTCCCCCAGTCTCCTGCTTGTGGAGGTGACGTGGGCAGAGTCAATATTCTCTCTTATAAATAAAAAGGAACGAAACAGAGAATAGAGTAAATAAGGAGTCTCCCATCTCATATCTGTTTTTCATGAAGGCCTTTGATCTTCCAGCTAGCCAAATGCATGGGAAGAGAAGAGTGACATTTATGTCCTTCAGAACCGGCACTGCCAATTGCCACAGCCCCATCAACTGGGGGGAAGTTGTGCTGATTTTTATCAGCAGGGCCTTAAGGACATAGCATGCAGAATTAAATGCATTCTGAGCACAAAACAAGTGGCCAGATTATGGCTCTCCAGTGGGAACACAGCAACAGCCTTTCTGCATCCCCCTTTTGTATATATACAGGGGCTGAGAAGTAAAAAGGGAAACGCTGAGTCTGCTAAAATCTGTTCAGATTCTTGTGGGTGCTTGGAGAATCTGGTATACAATTATGAGGCCATTCTCTCTGCTGGCAAATTAACAACTTAGGAAAATTACAACAGGGGAGAAAGAAAAAAAAAAAAAAAAGAGAGAGAGAGAGACATGGAAATTCTGTTAATGAAACAGAACAATGAAAATCAAAGCTAAAGATGGAAGAAACTGAGTGGGCCCCATCCAGTTCACTGCCTGCTAGGCTGGATTTCTGCCTATAGTAATTTATGCCATAGCTTTGGAAGTGAAAACAGATTTCATTTACTACTGAACAGTACTACTCTGTGTAGACAGAGTTCATGGCCTCAAAGCATTTCTGAAAAGGTATTGTGGAATTATTGCTCCCACTTTGCAGATGGGCAAGGTAAAGTCACTTGAATTCTTTAATTTAGGTTCTGGTGATGGAAAATCTAATTAGGACTCGGATGTCAGAGAGCTGTCCTCTTGCTGTCACATTGCCTGGCTGCCTTGGAAAGTGTTGAAATAAAGAGGTCCCAGTTAAGACTGGTGCTCATGTGCACAAGGTTCTGAATGAAGATTATTCCCTCTCCAGGGGTATATCATTCAATGGTTTGATGGCAGAGCTGGATGGAGGATGCTCCTCTGATAAAGCAGCTTTAACTACCCCTTAAGACAGAAGGATACTCTGAAAATTTTGCCTTCTTTTTCACTAGTTTCACTAGCACCTCGGGGAACCCAAAGAACAGCCTGCCCTACCAACTAAGATCAAGACAGTGATGGTGGGACTCTGCTTGCTCACATCACCATCGCTTCCACAGTTGCAACCTTCCTCAGAGAGCTGGGCCTTGAGAAAGGCACAGGTTCTGTTGCACAATAGCAAAAAGCAGGTAAAATTAGCATTTGGAGAAAAGTTCCTATGGAAAAAAACTATATGTTCCCCGAGAGCCAAATGAAAAAAAAAAAAAAATCTCAAACTCAAGCTTGCAGAGTCTGCTGTAATTTATGATATACCATATGAATCTAACTATAGAACTTCATTTAAAAATTTTATAAAGACTGTAAATCTACAGTGAAATGTTCTAGGGACAATCTGCTGGCAGAAACCCACACTCTACAGACTGACCTATGGGAGAAACAGTTTGTCAAGGGCTTGATCTGAAGCCCACTGAAGACAATGGAAATACTCTCATTGACGTCAGTGGCCTTTAGATCAAAAAGCCCAAAAGCCCCGCATGGAAAAATGAGTAGTAAGAAGAAGCAAACCACTCTAATCAATAGACTATGAGGGTCTTTAACAATAGCTTAAGGGGCCACGATGAGCTGCTTAGGACACTTTTATTTTGTATTGTATGTATCTTACAATCTTTCTCCTGAAACTTTTAATGGAATTTATCTCACTGGAGAATTTAGGAGAACATCTGCTGCAAATGATGGGTAAAGACATAAGCTGTTGTGGGTGGGGTGAGCCTCAGGAGGTTCGCAGTTTGGGTTTGGCTGCTGCTTCGGATTCTTATCTGAACTATACAGATCTCCTGTGGCTGCAAAAATTGGACTGGAAATCACAAGAGTACGAGACTTCTTGTGAGATTTCCAGCACTTTTCTTATGGTTTTGACTGAACACCAGATGTGGAAAAAATATTTAACAAAACTGGATGCAGTTTTTTTCATGTCTAGTTCTAAAAAGGGATGAAGGTTCAGGAATCTAATTTTATCCTTTCCAGTTTCAATCATTTGTAAGATTCAGTTGTAGTTAAAAAAAAAAAAAAAAAAAAAAAAAAAA